>NC_074669.1:15533185-15759836 GCF_029448725.1 Salvelinus fontinalis
AAAACACCAAACTGTTTGCTGCCTGCTCTAAATCTGTCTGTGAGTAGTATACACATGAGAGGCAGCTGATGCCGACCTTGTGATGTTGGTTTTAGCCCGAGGCTCAGTAACTGGACAAATTCCTGTAAGGGCTTGTTATTAATGGGTCCCGCTTGATGTGTAGGCTACCGAACGACTCCGATACACTGCTCATTATGGAAACACAAGGACATGGATGTAGTCTTGGGTGGTGTCATAAACAGATATCTTCCACAACCACTGTGCACTTCATTATAAAGTTAGCTTCATAAAGTCTCACTAACTGACTCAACCTGCATCTCCTTCACATTCTACTCCACGGCCAGTTGACTAGTCTCAAGTCTCTCGCACTTCCTCTCCCCATCTCCCTCTCAGGTTGGTGTTTGGTAAAACAATGTTTTTGTACATATTTTTGCTTTACGCATCACATATGTATATACTGTATTATATTATATTCTACTGTATTTGAGTCTATGCCAATCCGACATTGCTCATCCTAATATTTATATATTCCTTAATTCCATTCTTTGACTTTTAGGTTGTGTGTATGGTTGTGAATTGGTAGATATTACTGCACTGTTGGAGCTAGAAACAAAAGTATTTCACTACACCCGCAATAACATCTGCTAAACATGTGTAGGTGACAAATAAAATTTGATTTGGATTTGATTTAGTGTGACCTTTATCATCTCTAGCTGTTGGCAATGCACTGACCCTTCATGCATCTGTCGCACAACACAAGCCCTGCTTGCCTGGCCCACTTACTACTTCATAACTAATCAGCCAGTGATCAAGCAAAAATAAGCAGGAGTGCAATATCCAACCGCTCCCACCACATTAACAGGAAGCAGCTGGACTACATATTAGCTGTATAGTGGAGGTGATAATTACAAATGATGTGAGGAAATCGGTCCGTTTTCAGGATTAAGTGTGACATTGCTCATGTGGGTACAAATTAATTGCACCCTCCGGTGCTGCCTGAGCTGAGCTAAGATTAAACTCCAAACGCCACTTTAAAATGGAGCGACTCTCATTCAAAAACAAAAGCTTTAAAAATGATATTACAGGTAGAATGAGTGGCTCTTTAGTTTTTAAATGATGTGTTAACTTTTAAGTCTGCTTCCATGTCCAAATCTCTTTAAGAAAGCCACATATCAATTTGAACTGAAATGATGCGTCAGCTCATCTTTATTAGGCTCAAAGTCGGAGCGACACTGTTGTTTTTTTGTCAGTAGGGAAGTTGGGCTACATACAGCTATTTAGATGTTGTGCTCAAAAGACATGATCAACATGTTCGTACAAACCCCAATGCAAAACTCAAGTGCGGAGTTACATGCAGCTATCTTGGCGGCATATCAAACACAAGCAAGACAGACAATAATCCTAATTAGCAATTGAATGTTATTTTTGAATCATCATCGCAAAAAAGGAGCGCCATACTAAAACAGCACATTTCACTGCACCTATCCGGTGTATGCCACAATACAGAATCCGTATTCTTTTTAAAAACATTGGCTAAGCTGGAGGCAGACAACCAGTCAAAGTACAGTAGTGTATTTTTTCAGTAACTCTGGCTAGTGGCTACGATATGGCAGCAACTAAAGATTAGCATACATCATTGCACAAAACCCAGATTGTTTTTGCTCCATCAAATCAAAGTTTGTGTCACGTGCGCCGAATACAACAGGTGTAGACCTTAGTGAAATGCTTACTTACAAGACCTTAAACAACAGTGCAGTTTAAGTAATAAATACAGTTCTAAGTCAAAGGTTTACATACACCTTAAACAAATACATTTAAACTCAGTTTTTCACAATTCCTGACTTTTTATCATAGAAAAAATTCCCTGTATTAGGTCAGTTAGGATCACCACTTTATTTTAAGAATGTGACATGTCAGAATAATAGTTGAGAGAATGATTTATTTGAGCTTTTATTTCTTTCATCACATTCCCAGTGGGCCAGAAGTTTACATACACTCACTTAGTATTTGGTAGCATTGCCTTTAAATTGTTTAACTTAGGTCAAAAAATGTGCGTAGCCTTCCACAAGTTTCCCACAATACGTTGGGTGAATTTTGGCCCATTCCTCCTGGCAGAGCTGATGTAACTGAGTCAGGATTGTAGGCCTCCTAGCTCGCACACGCTTTTTCAGTTCTGCCCACAAATTTTCTATAGGATTGAGGTCAGGGCTTTGTGATGGCCACTCCAATACCTTCACTTTGTTGTCCTTAAGCCATTTTGCCACAACTTTGGAAGTATGCTTGGGGTCATTGTCCATTTGGAAGACCCATTTGTGACCAAGCTTTAACTTCCTGACTGATGTCTTGAGATGTTGCTTCAATATATCCACCAAATTTTTCTCCCTCATGATGCCATCTATTTTGTGAAGTGCACCAGTCCCTCCTGCAGTAAAGCACACCCACAGACAGATTATTTAACTTATAACTCACCTTATCACAATTCCAGTGGATCAGAAGATTACATACACTAAGTTGACTGTGCCTTCAAACAGCTTGGAAAATTCCAGAAAATAATATCATGGCTTTAGAAGCTTCTGATAGGCTAATTGACATCATTTGAGTGAATGTCAACTTCCGACTTCAACTGTATATGTTTCGTGGCTGTTTATTTACCACCACAGACGGATGTCTACATGTCTTACAAGCAAAAACTAAAGCAGGAAGCACCAGTGACGCGGTCAATAAAGAAGTGGTCAGATACACAGATGGTAAGCTGTTACAGGACTGTTCTTCTAGTCCAGACTGGAATATGTTCCGGCATTCCTCCGATGGCATTTATGAGCACACCACATCAGTAATCAGCTTCATCAATAAGTGCATCGACGATGTCATCCCCACAGTGACTGTACGTACATACCCCAACCAGAAACCATGGATTACAGGCAACATCCGCACTGAGCTAAAGGGTAGAGCTGCTGCCTTCAAGGAGAGGGACTCTAACCCGGACGCTTATAAGACATCCCGCTACGCCCTCAGGGGAACCATCAAACAGGAAAGTGCCAATACAGGACTAAGAAAGATTGAATCGTACAATACCAGCTCCGACAGTCGTCGGATGTGGCAGGGCCTGCAAACTATTATAGACTACAAAAGGGACGCACAGCCACGAGCTGCCCAGTGACACGAGCCTACCAAACAAGTTAAATCACTTGTATGCTTGCTTCGAGGCAAGCAACACTGAAGCATGCATGAGAGCATCAGCTGTTCTGGATAACTGTATGATCACGCCACTCAACAAGGAAGTAGCCACCACTCCAAAACCGCCCTAAAAAAACAAGACTACGGTTTGCAACTGCACATGGGGACAAAGATCGTACTTTTTGGTGCTTTGCTGCAGGAGGGACTGGTGCACTTCACAAAATAGATGGTATCATAAGGGAGGAAAATTATGTGGATATATTGAAGTAACATCTCAAGACATCAGTCAGGAAATTAAAGCTTGGTCGCAAATGGGTCTTCCTACTGGATAATGACCCCAAGCATACTTCCAAAGTTGTGGCAAAATGGCTTAAGGACAACAAAGTCAAGGTATTGGAGTGGCCATCACAAAGCCCTGACCTCAATCCTATAGAAAATTTGTGGGCAGAACTGAAAAAGTGTGTGCGTGTAAGGAGGCCTACAAACCTGACTCAGTTACACCAGCTCTGCCAGGAGGAATGGGCCAAAATTCACCCAACTTATTGTGGGAGGCTTGTGGAAGGCTACCCGAAACGTTTGACCCAAGTTAAACAATTTAAAGGGAATTTTTACAAGGTTTAAATGTCAGGAATTGTGAAAACTGAGTTTAAATGTATTTGGCTAAGGTGTATGTAAGCTTCCGACTTCAACTGTGGATGAAAACTTTTGGCAAATAGTGTGGTCTATAGCTTATCATGAGTTACTCCATTTCAGGCGAGCAAAATCTACACTTCCTTAGATTTCGTGCACCAGCTGTTATTTACAAATATACAAATATACCCTCCTCGTGTGCTGTTCTATCTAGCCGGTGCAGAGTATATCCCGCCAGCTGAATGTTATCCATGTCGTCATTCAGCCACAATTCGGTGAAACATAAGCTATTACAGTTTTTGATGTCCCGTTGGTAGAATATTCGTGATCGTACCTCTAATTTATTGTCCAATGATTGTACATTGGCAAGTAATATTGATGGTAAAGGCAGATTTCCCACTTGCTGTCGGTGGATCTTTACAAAGCACCCCGCCCTGTGTCCTCTCTACCTGTGTCTCTTTCTCCTGCCAATGACGGGATATAGGCAAACGGCTGCCATTTCTTCCGGCACCATCTTCCAATGCAAAGTGTAGTGACTGCGTCCTGCTTGTGCAATATCCGTTACAACAGACAGAGAAGGTTGTAGCCTTCATAATGGTCTTGCATGTTTGTTCAAATCGCTGAAGGGATTTTATTTCAGCTGTTCAGAAATAGAAGGCAGAAACATAGGCTACATCACCATGGTTCAGAAGAGGGTGAGTAAAGCGAGAAACATGAAAGGAGGGTGAGCAGCAGCTAAGTAGAAAAAAATCTGTGCGTAAAATAACACGAGTAAAACGTGATTCGTCCGGATCCTTGGCTTTGAGAAAGAGGCTTCGTGAGGGGGAGGGTGGGGGGGGTGGGGGGGCAAAAACTCTGTATTCACATCCACGGCCAAATAAATTAGACTCTCCATCTCTTCCCCTCTCTCCAAAATGACTGGAATATAAATAATTTACTAATATTCCAAGGGGCTGAAGGTGCACCTTTCTCATCTGGGCCTGAAAGAGTTTTCAAATCCCTAATTTTCCATCCAAGGTGTCTAGATGTATGAACTCATGCCAGTGCTCTGGGTGGGCAGAATGACATGATGACGTTTCCAATCTGTAGGCACAATCCAAAGCCCATCCAGTCTGTGTGTCAGCCTGTCAGTTCAGCTAGCTGGGGCATGTAGGAGAGTAAAGAGGGAGAGAGAAGAGAGGAACGCTTGGCCCAGGAGGACTGAATTGTGTCTAACACACTTGCGTAAGGTCCCCAGCTATGCTATGCCACCTCAGGGACTCTGACAGTTTACACCAGCTATGTTCCTAATACAGCCTTTTTGATGAGCAATGAGGATCATGTTTTCCTCTAGGCAGACAATCTTAGTCTTCCCCTTCCTTTCCCTCAGTTCACACCCCACTAGTGATGGGGCAAAAAATAGTCAGTTATCGCAATATTATATTGGACGATATTATAGCGATACTTTGACTCCAAGTATTGATTTTTTGGTTTTACTAGGTAGCGATAGTTGACTGTACCTGTGCCAAAACTCCAGTATTTTCCATCCTATAACTTGTTCTCCAACTTCTTTGTAGCCCTTTCCTGCAGTGAAATGACCTAGTGGCCTCATGAGTGGAATGTTAAAAAAAATATATATAAACGCTCAAAAATCCAGTGATTTAATGTCAAAGGGGTTTTGTTATATTTCAGTCTTCTGTGATGTACAGTGCATTTGGAAAGTATTCAGACCTCTTGACTTTTCCCATTTTGTTACGTTACAACCTTATTCTAAAATAGATTTTTTCCCCATCAATCTACACACAATACCCAATAATGACAAAGCAAAAACAGGTTTAGACATTTTTTGCAAATGTAGAAAAAAATGAAATATCACATTTACATAAATATTTAGACCCTTTAGTCAGTACTCTGTTGAAGCACCTTTGGCAGTGATTACAGTCTTGAGTCTTCTTGGGTATGACGCTACAAGCTTGGCACACTTGTATTTGGGGAGATTCTCCCATTCTTCTCTGCAGATCTCAAGCTCTGTCAGGTTGGATGGGGAGCATCGCTGCACAGCTATTTCCAGGTCTCTCCAGAAATGTTTGATCGGGTTCAAGTCCGGGCTTTGGCTGGGCCACTCAAGGACATTGAGACCTGTCCTAAAGCCACTCATGAGTTGTCTTGGCTGTGTGCTTAGGGTCGTTGTCCTGTTGGAAGGTGAACCTTCGCCCCAGTCTGAGGTCCTGAACGCTCTGGAGCAGGTTTTCATCAAGGATCTCTCTGTACTTTGCTCTGATCATCTTTCCCTCGATCCTGACTAGTCTTCCAGTCTCTGAAAAACATCGCCACAGCATGATGTGTCCACCACCATGCTTCACCGTAGGGTTGGTGCAAGGTTTCCTCCAGACGTGGCGCTTGTCATTCAGGTCCAAGAGTTCAATCTTGGTTTCATCAGACCAAATAATCTTGTTTCTCATGGTCTGAGTCCTTTAGGTGCCTTTTGGCAAACTCCAAGCGGGCTGTCATGTGCCTTTTACTGAGGAGTGGCTTCCGTCTGGCCACTCCACCATAAAGGCCTGTTGGTGGTGTGCTGCAGAGATGGTTGTCCTTCTGGAATGTTCTCCCATCTCCACAGAGGAACTCTGGAGCTCTGTCAGAGTACCATCAGGTTCTTGGTCACCTCTCTGACCAAGTCCCTTCTCCCCAGATTGCTCAGGTTGGCCGGGCGGCCAGTTCTAGGAAGAGTCTTGATGGTTCCAATCTTCTTTCATTTAAGAATGATGGAGGTCACTGTGTTCTTGCGGACCTTCAATGCTGCAAACATTTTTTGTACCCTTCTCGAGATCTGTGCCTCGACACAATCCTGTCTTGGAGTTCTATAGACAATTCCTTTGACCTCATGGCTTGGTTTTTACTCTGACATGCCCAGTCAACTGTGGGACCTTATATAGATGGGTGTGTGCCTTTCCAAATCATGTCCAATCAATTGAATTTACCACAGGTGGACTCCAATCAAGTTGTACAAACATCTCAAGGATGATCAATGTAAACAGGATGCACCTGAGCTCAATTTCAAGTCTCATAGCAAAGGTTCTGAATACTTATGTAAATAAGGTATTTCAGTTTTTATTTTCAAACATTTCTAAAAACATGCTTTTCTTGTCATTATGGGGTATTGTGTGTAGATTGATCAAAATCAATTTTAGAAAAAGACTAACGTAAAAAAATGTGGAAAAAGTCAAGGGGTCTGAATACTTTCCAAATGCACTGAATATAATATTGGGATGCAAACACAACATTTTTATAAAATTTCAACTCTATATCTAACATGGTACACGTATCTTCTTTTTTAAGCCCATAACTATGTGTGTAAGGTGTATACTTTTGTTTCAAAGTAGATTTGTGTAAGACTAATAATTAGCCCACTGATATAGCCCACTGCAGTAAAAATGAATGTTTTGGCTGTTTAATACAGGCAATGGCTATATTAAGAAACTGTCAGTCTCTCTATATCCCTCTCTCTCTCTGTTTTGTTCTATTGGATTCAATAGACAACCTTTTGTGTTGTGTTTCTTTTCACAGTGCGCATATTTCTGCCAAAAAGTGGAGGGCCTTTCAGCGAATGAAATAGACAGGGGATAGGCGGGACTTTCCAGTCCCCAGTGGTGGTGACTATATAATGTAATCCAACACCAGGGTCACTTGTTACTACATCTCATAAACCCAGTAGCTGGGCTGAAGAGACTGGAATTCAGAAGCGAATATACATTGATAAAACAATTAAAATACACAGACCGTCCCCAAATGTACCGTTACTGGAATACATGATGACTTATGTTTAATAAAATGCAGTGTAAAATGTCTAATAGGTAAGGTAATAGCCATCTACAAGTTATAACAGCCAATCTGTTTATCCTACAGCTATTGTAAGCAGTAATCATGAGCCTATAAACCAGAGTTACACTGTTAGCACTGAGGCGGTGTGCAATAGTAGGAAGACCACTTCATGCAGCTCACCCTGCACTATCAGTTCCAATGAAAATAACATAAGTTTACCTCTGATAAGCTTTCCAGTAAAGCAACCCAGAAAAGTGCTAAAAATAACTTGCTTGTAACAGATGACATTCATATTCTGACTATCTCTGAAACTCACTTAGATAATACCTTTGATGATACAGTGGTAGCAATACATGGTAATAACATCTACCGAAAAGACAGAAATGCCAATGGAGGCGGTGTTGCTGTCTATATTCAGAACCACTTTCCTGTAAAGCTTAGAGACAATCTAATGTTAAATATTGTTGAAGTAATATGGCTACAGGTTCATCTGCCTCACCTAAAGCCCATTCTTGTGGGAAGCTGCTATAGACCACCAAGTGCTAACAGTCAGTATCCGGATAACATGTGTGAAATGCTTAATAATATATGTGATATCAACAGAGAAGTAAATTTTCTGGGTGATTTAAATATTGACTGGCTATCATCAAGCTGCCCACTCAGGAAAAACATTTAAAGTTGTAACCAGTGCCTGCAACCTGGATCAGGTTGTCAGTCAACCTACCAGGGTAGTTACAAACAGCACAGGAATTAAATCATCAACATGAATAGATCACATTTTTACTTACGCTACAGATATTTGCTTGAAAGCAGTATCCATAGCCGCAGGATGTAGAGATCACAAATTAATAGCCATATCTAGGAAAACCAAAGTTTCAAAGGCTGGGCCTAATATAGTGTATAAGAGGTCATACAAGAAGTTTTGTAGTGATTCATGTCTGTAATGAGGAGCAACCAGACGCTGCACTTAAAGCATTTATGAAACGACTTATTCCAGTTACTAAGAAGCACGCACCCATTAAATAAGAAATTGACTAAAAACTGTTAAATCCCCTTGGATTGATGATGAATTGAAAAATGGTATGATTGAGAGGGATGAGGCAAAAGGTTTGTCAATTAAGTCTGGCCCAACTGATTGGCAAACGTACTGCAAATTAAGAAATCATGTGACTAAACTAAATAAAAAGAAACTACACTATGAAACAAAGATAAATTATATGAAGAATGAGAGTAAAAAGCTTTGGGGCACCTTAAATGAAATTTTTGGAAAAAAATTGATTTATTGAATCAGATGGCTCGTTCATCACAAAGCCCACTGATATTACAAACTACTTTAATGACTTTTTCCATTGGCAAGATAAGCAAACTTAGGGATGACATGCCAGCAAAAAACGCTGACACTACACATCCAAGTATCTCGGACCAAATTATGAAAGATAAGAATTGTACTTTTGAATTCCGTAAAGTCTATGTGGAAAAGGTAAAAACTATTGTAGTCTATCAACAACCACAAACCACCAGGGTCTGACAATCTAGATGGAAAATTACTGAGGATAATAGCAGACGATATTGCCACATCTTCAATTTAAGCCTACTGGAGAGCGTATGCCCTCAGGCCTGGAGGGAAGCTAAAGTCATGCTGCTACCCCAGAATAGTAAAGCCCCCTTTACTGGCTCAAATAGCCAACCAATCAGCCTGTTACCAACACTTAGCAAGCTTCTGGGAAAAAATGGTGTTTGACCAGATACAACGCTATTTCACAGTAAACAAATTGACAACAGAATTTCAGCATGCTTATAGGGAAAGACACTCAACAAGCACAGCCTTTACACAAATGACTGATGATTGGCTGAGAGAAATTTATGATAAAATGATTGTGGGGGCTGTCTTGCTAGACTTCAGTGCAGCTTTTGACATTATTTATCATAGTCTACTGCTGGAAAAACTTGTGTTATGGCTTTACACCCCCTGCTATAATGTGGATAAAGAGTTACTTGTCTAACAGAACACATAGGGTGTTCTTTAAAACTTGTTTGGGATAGGGGGCAGTATTTTGACATCCGGATGAAAAGCGTTCCCAAAGTAAACTGCCTGTTACTCAGGCCCAGAAGCAAGGATATGCATATAATTGGTCGATTTGGAAAGAAAACACGTTTGGGAGTTTTTGTATGCATTTTGATGGAGGGAAACTGGATGGATTATTGACTGAAGCGCACTGGCTAAACTGAGTTTTTATGGATATAAAGATTTGTGATGTAACTGGGACCTTTTGGAGTGCCAACAGAAGAAGATCAAAGGTAAGGCATTTTTTTATATCGCTATTTCTGACTTTCGTGTCGCACCTGCCTGGTTTAAATATGTTTTTCATGTGTTTGTATGCGGGGCGCTGTCCTCAGATAATCGCATGGTTTGCTTTCGCCGTAAAGCCTTTTTGAAGTCTGACACCGTGGCTGGATTAACAGGACGTTAAGCTTTATTTTGATGTATTACACTTGTGATTTTATGAAAGTTAAATATTTATAGTAATTTCATTTAAATTTGGTGCTATGCAATTTCACCGGATGTTGTCGAGGTGTCCCGCTAGCGGCACGCCTTTCCCAAACAGGTTTTAATGGAAGCCTATCAAATATAATCCAGTTAGAATCAGGAATTCCCCAGGGTAGCTGTTTAGGCCCCTTGCTTTTTTTCAATTTTTACTAACAACATGCTACAGACTGAGTAAAGCCAGATTTTTATGTATGCGGATGACTCAACACTATACACGTTAGCTACTACAGAGACTGCATTTAGTTTCAGAGAGTAGGTGGCAAGGAATAAGTTAGCCCTAAATATTTATAAAACTGAAAGCATTGTATTTGGAACAAAATACTCACTAAACCCTAAACCTCAACTAAATCTTGTAATAAATAATGTGGAAATTGAGCAAGTTGAGATGACTAAACTGCTTGGAGTAACACTAGATTGTAAACTGTCATGGTCAAAACATATTGCTAAGATGGGAGAAGTCTGTCTATAATAAAGCGATGCTCTGCCATCTTAACAACAATATCAACAAGGCAGGTCCTACAGGCCCTAGTTTTGTCGCACCTTGACTACTGTTCAGTCGTGTGGTCAGGTGCCACAAAAAAAGGACTTTGGAAAATTGCAATTAGCTGAGAACAGGGCAGCACGGCTGGCCTTTGGATGTACACAGAGTTAATATTAACAATATGCAAATATTAAGCTGATCCACCCCTGTAAAGAAAAAAAACGAAAGAAAAAAATACAATATGCATGTCAATCTCTCCTGGCTGAAAGTGGAGGAGAGATTGACTTCATCACTACTTTTATTTATGAGAGGTACTGACATGAATGCACCGAGCTCTCTGTCTAAACTACTGGCACACAGCTCGGACACCCATGCATACCCCACAAGACATGCCACAGGAGGTCTCTTCTCAAGTCCAGAACAGACTATGGGAGGCACACAGTACTACATAGAGCCATGACAACATGGAACTCTATTCCACATCAAGTAACTTACGCAAGCAGTGAAATTAGATTCAAAAACAGATTAAAAAAACACCTTATGGAACAGCGGGGACTGTGAAGCAACACAAACATTGGCACAGACAATAACATACTAAATACATGTGTATGTATAGTGTGTAAGGTAGATGTGGTAGTGGTGGAGTAGGGGCCTGAGGGCACACATTGCATTGTGAAATCTGTGAATGCATTGTAATGGACCCCAGGAAGAGTAGCTGGTGCTTTGGCAGCAGCTAATGGGGATCCATAATAAATACAACTCTAATAACTTGTGTTAGGCTATATTGCAAGTAGCCTAGTGTCTAAATGTTCCCCTGAATCCCTCCTTTAGTAGGTATGAAATGTATTTCATATAATATACAGCCAAAATATTAGGCGTGACTGGCAGCAGTAGGCTACATGATCAGTGTCATTGTGTGTGAGCATGTCTTTCTCGGTTTTCTTCCTACCTCAGCTACATCACAGCAGCTGATCTGTCATTTCTCACAGACACAGCTCAGACCAGCAAAACCAGAACTTTTAGCAAATAAATCGGTTAATTTCACAAAATTAGTGGGTGGGTCTCACTCTCTTTCCACTTTTTCCATTTCACCTTTATTTAACCAGATAGACCAGTTGAGAACAAGTTCGACACAAACAACAGAATTACACATGGGATAAACAAATGTACAGTCAATAACAGAATAGAAAAATGTATATACAGTGTGTGCAAATGTAGTAAGATTAGGGGAGGTAAGGAAATAAACAGGCCATAGTGGCAAAATAATTACAATTTAGCAATTAAACACTGGAGTAATAGATGTGCAGAAGACGAATGTGCAAATAGAGATACTGGGGTGCAAAAAAAAAATAACAATATGGGGATGAGGGAGTTGGGTGGGCTATTTACAGATGGGCTGTATACAGGTGCAATGATCGGTAAGCTGCTCTGACAGCTGATGCATAAAGTTAGAGAGGGAGATAAGTCTCCAGCTTCAGTGATTTTTGCAATTAGTTCAAGTCATTGGCAGCAGAGAACTGGAAGGAAAGGCAGCCAAAGGAAGAGATGGCTTTGGGGATGACCAGTGAAATATACCTGCCGGACCACGTCCTGCCGGTGGGTGCTTCTATGGTGACCAGTGAGCTGAGATAAGGCGAGGCTTTACCTGACAAAGACTTAAAGGACCTGGAGCCAGTGGGTTTGGCGATGAATATGAAGTGAGGGCCAGCCAGCGAGCATACAGGTCACAGTGGTGGGTAGTATATGGGGCTTTGGTGACAAAACGGATGGCACTGTGATAGACTGCATCCAATTTGCTGAGTAGAGAGTTGGAGGATATTTTGTAAATGACATCGCCGAAGTCAAGGATCGGTAGGATAGTCAGTTTTACGAGGGTATGTTTGGCAGCATGAGTGAAGAATGTTTTGTTGTGAAATAGGAAGCCGATTCTAGATTTAATTTTGGATTGGAGAGGCTTAATGTGAGTCTGGAAGGAGAGTTTACAGTCTAACCAGACACCTAGGTATTTGTAGTTGTTCACATATTAAGTCAGAACCGTCCAGAGTAATGATGCTAGACGGGTGGGCGGGCGGGTGCGGGCAGCGATCGGTTGAAGAGCATGCATTTAGTTTACTTGCATTTAAGAGCAGTTGGAGGCCACGGAAGGAGTGTTGTATGTCATTGAAGCTTGTCTAGAGGTTAGTTAACACAGTGGCCAAAGGGCCAGAAGTATACAGAATGGTGTCATCTGCATAGAGGTGGATCAGAGAATCACCAGCAGATAGTGACATCATTGATGTATACAGAGAAAACAGTTAGCCCAAGAATTGAACCCTGTGGCACCCCCATAGAGACTGCCAGAGGTCCGGACAACAGGCCCTCCGATTTGACACACTGAACTCTGAGAAGTAGTTGGTAAACCAGTCGAGGCAGTCATTTGAGAAACCAGGCTGTTAAGTCTGCCGATAATGTAATGCGGTGCGTGCTGGTGACAGGGAAGTCGGGCGCAGGATAATGAACTTGGTAAAAACAGAGCTGTTTAATAAACATACAAAAAACCTCCGAAAACCAAAGTATACAAAAATAACATAATAGGGTGCAAAACCCATCGCACACCAGAACAAAATAACACACCTACATACAACGAACAACCTCTGACAAGGACATGAGGGGAAACAGAGGGTTAAATACACAACATGTAATGAATGGGATTGGAAGCAGGTGTGTAGGAAGACAAAACCCATGGAAAATGAAAAATGGATCAATGATGACTAGAAGGTCGGTGACGTCGACCGCCGAACACCACCCGAACAAGGAGAGGGACCGACTTCGGCGGAATTCGTGACAGATAAGAATGCGGTGATTGACAGAGTCGAAAGCCTTGGCCAGGTCGATGAAGACGGCTGCACAGTATTGTCTTTTATCGATGGCGGTTATGATATCGTTTAGGACCTTGAGCGTGGCTGAGGTGCACCCATGACCAGCTCGGAAACCGGCTCGGAAACTCTTTGATGATGTGCGTTTGACTTTGATTGTGAATTTGCGCCAGCTCAGCCAATCAGAAAACTGGGCCGGCCCAGCTTGGTCAGCCAAATGCCCCATATACTACAGATTATTATGCCAGCAGAGGAACTGTGCAAAAATCCCCCCCCCCCCAAAAAAAAGGGCCACTCTGCCAGCTGTGTCATTTTTTATCAAATAAATATATATATAATTATTTATATTTTCGACCAGCCCACCCCAATAAAAGATGGTCCGGCCCTTCTGGCATTTGCCAGAATTGTCAGACGACCAATCTACCCATGACCTCTAATATTGTGCGGCCCCTGACAATTCCCAGTCCTACACCCCACCCCAGCTTATTTCATAGCAACTATCTCCCTCTTGGCTCTATCCCTATGAAATATTACTACTGCTCACTCCCACGCATAACCTCTCAACCGAGCAATTAAGTTATCTCCCTCCCTCATTCCCTCCCAAATAATGTATATATTTCCAGAACATGTGTGCAGTACAGAATTACGACACATTATCTCTCTCGTTCTCGCTCTGACTCATATGAAATCCTCTGTGAGACTGTGGGAAGAGTCAGACTCAGAATAGTTGAAGGTAAAGATCTAAAGATGATAGTGGTCAAAGTTGGCAAGAGTGGGTAGTGTTCTGAGAATCAGCATGCGATGAGAAGTGGTGTGGAGTGAGCCATGGGTAGGTTGAGAGCACTGTGGAGAGCATCGGCATAGGATGAAAGCAGTGTGGGTTGAGACTGAGTGTCAAGGTTGTTTGTGGGGTAAAGCGAACCATGCAGAGTGTGGATGAAGCCATTATGGTGAAGGCCGAGGGCTTAAGTGGACCCCTACGGTATTGGGAGTCAATAGTAGTGAGGAGGTAAAGCCTTGGATGGTGTTGGCTGTGTGGGGGTGGGTGGTAAGAACTAGAGAGGGTCTCTGAGCAGCATGGTGGGGTGGGGAGGAAGTGACACTAGAGAGAGAGGCATGCCCCTACCCCTGCACCCTGCAAGCGAACAGTCACAGCCCAGCTGAGCTGCCAGCTGTTGGAGAGGAAGTCTGAGAATGAATGTGATCCCACCTTGTGGGCCTGTCATTACTACAATGGCTTTGGTATCAGCTGTAACAGAGCTCAAGAGTAAGGGGTGGTGGAGGGGATGGGGATAGAAAGGCAGGGGCAATGTGGTGTATAGGCATGTACTGTATAGCTGTGTTACAACCACTAACCCAAATGATCTGCTCTAAATATAGTAAATATCATGAAAATAGTTCAGTGAACTGTCTTTGTGCAAGCAGTCTGCTTTTTCGTGTTTTTGGATTATCCCCGATTTTGCAAGAGACATTTTTATTTACTGAGCTTCTAAAGTGATTCACCGTGAAGCATAGGCAGCAACATGACAGAGCCAGAAGGGGAGAGGTTAGGAGGCCAGGGTTTGGAACGGTGCCCAGTAAGGCCAAGGGCATTAGGACAAGGGGTGGCAGCAGCAAATGCTAAGGGATGAGATCACAGAAGCACCTCGGCATGATGCCGCCTCATCACAGGATAATCCGCCCAACATAAAAAAAGACCATCTCCAATCTGAAGGAAATCGCTATTCTCCTGAGCCTGAATTAATGCAAAATTGACACCCCCATACCCATCCCCTATTTCTCACCCCCACCACAATATAAAAGGTGTAGGCCTAGTTCTGACAGACAAATAAGAACAAGCTAGGCTAACATCAGCCACCTAGCCATATATTGTACACAAGTAATAGCAATGCATTTGACTTTTACAATTCTGCGCCCATTTTGAAAAGGACATATGGAACATTTGGAGTCATCATCATGAGATGCTCTAGCAGTACAGCGGACTTGGTTTGGGCTGCATTGGGGTAGGGTGGGGTGGTGGTGACGGGCTTTACATTGCTAACCAGGATTAAGGCTGTACTTTATAGAAATGAAAAGGACCAAGAGGTTATGCCTACTAATCCTGTAGAATGCATACAAAGAGACAAAGGATGGATAGATTTAACTACATTTGACCTTAAAAACACAGCCGGAAGTCTTTGAAATGAAGTATAGCATATCAGCAGCGACCAGCTGGACAAGAGACTAAACTATCTGGATAGAGAGATACTGTATGAATTATGCCTACGCTGAACAGTTGTGTCCTCAGATGGCGAGTACATATAAGGGAAGCTATAAGCAATTAAACAAGTCACATGTGAAATCCAACATTGCAAAATGTAGAAAATTTCCTAAGACCAAAATAAGTGCAGTGGAATGGACATCACAAGAATTCAATGTCCAAAGCTAACACCAACCATGACTACAGTGGTACAATATTACAAGATTTATTACGCTATTTAGGGATGTTGTAATGTCTGCTATTCGCTGAGTTTTTTTTATAACTTGCGTTAGATACATAGTACGAGCTTCGATTTGACTGACGAGAATTCCAAAACCCTCAGCCCAGTTTTGAGAAATGTGGCATCTTCAAAATGAAAAGAGCATATGTAATGAACAAGTATGGTATGATTGTCTTTTTCACGCTTGTGGGGAGCAGGAAAAAACATTTATCACTGATCGGTCGCTCTCATCCCCTCCACACAGATAATGTGTCTATTTATTCAGGGAGGATGAGATAATCCCTGAATGAGGCATTGTGGGTCACAGACAGAGAGAGAGAGCGACCTGGTTTTAGGTTTCCTCACTGTGTGTGTCACTTTGAGCAGATGGCCCTTATTGGAAACCCAGCCTTGCTCTGTCAGGAGTTCGAGGCCGAGTGACACCCCCCGCCAAAAAAAAACCACCAACCCACACTGCCCACCCCACCCAACCATCCTTCCTGCTTCCCCTCGAGCGGAGTACCCCCGACCCGGACTAAACAATTTCCACCATGACAACATTTGTTAATGTCATTTAATGGGGATAATCCCCAGGAGATGGAGCATCCCATGTACAGTAGGTCTGTATGTGAGGGGTGGGTGGCTCGGCGAAAATGGACCACGGACTCCGGAATCAAAGGACGATTTAGACAGACAAGGCTATACAGTGAAAGAGCAGAGCAGAGGGCCGGGGCCAGAGAGACACAGACTCACAGCACTACTCAGGAGATTCAAGGAGGACATGAATGGGATGACTGTCTACATGTTCTCCACAGGAAAGTTAAAAACAAACCGTACCAATCAAAATACATAATCACATGCCGACTCAGAGGCAGGGGAGTGTTTCACATGGTCAGGCTCAGTGAGAATGCCTGTATGAGACTGTGTGAGAGATGTTTCTTGTGGAGTGGTGATGACTGATCAGCTACTCTACAGTTTACAGGCTGCCAAGACCATTATTCTGTCTTCACATGTTACTGTGAGAAAGAGACAAGCAGAGAACAGCCTAGTCAAATTAGACGTCTCCACAACCAAAGTAGTTAAACAAAGCATGGTTTATTACAAATGAAATACTAATGAAGCCTGTGAAGGTAAATGCATTCATGAAGTGGTCATCATAAAGATCTAGGCAAATGCCTGTTTAGTGAACTGTATAACTTCATAGTGCATGGATCACTTTGTGCAAATTAATGAGATACAGTGCATATGGGAAAGTATTCAGACCCCTTCCTTTTTTCCACATTTAGTTACGTTACAGCCTCATTCTAAAATGGAGGATCTTTTTTGGGGTCATCAATCTACACACAATACTCCATAATGACAAAGCCAAAACAGGTTTTGTATTAAAAATGAAAAACAGATACCTTATTTAGATAAGCATTCAGACCCTTTGCTATGAGACCCAAAATTGAGCTCAGGGTATCCTTTTTCCATTGATCATCCTTCAGATGTTTCTACAACTTCATCGGAGGCCACCTGTGGTAAATTCAATTGATTGGACATGATTTGGAAAGGCACACATCTGTCTATATAAGGTCCCACAGTTGACAGTGCATGTCAGAGCAAAAACCAAGCCATGATGTCAAAGGAATTGTCCGTAGAGATCCAAGCCAGGATTGTGTCGAGGCACAGATCTGGGGAAAGGTACCAAAAAAAGTTTGCAGCATTGAAGGTCCCCAAGAACACAGTGGCCTCCATCATTCCTAAATGGAAGAAGTTCAAAACCACCAAGACTCTTCCTAGAGCTGGCCGCCCGGCGAAACTGAGCAATCTGGGGTGAAGGGACTTGGTCAGAGAGGTGACCAAGAACCCAATGGTCACCGACAGAGCTCCTGTGCTCCTCTGTGGAGATGGGAGAACATTCCAGAAGGACAACCATCTCTGCAACACTCCACCAATCAGGCCTTTATGGTGGAGTGGCCAGACGGAAGCCACTCCTCAGTAAAAGACATATGACAGCCAGCTTAGAGTTTGCCAAAAGGCACCTAAGATTGAACTCTGGCTTGAAATCCAAGTCGCACATCTGGAGGAAACCTGAACGGAGAAAGATGAACGGAGCAAAGTACAGAGAGATCCTTGATGAATCCTGTTCCGGAGAGATCAGGACCTCAGAATGGGATGACGGTTCACCTTCCACCAGGCCAACGACCCTAAGCACACAGTCAAGACAATGCAAGAGTGGATTCAAGACAAGTCTCTGAATGTCCTTGAGTGGCCCAGTCAGACCCCGGAGTTGAACACGATCGAACATCTTTGGAGAGACCTGAAAATAACTGTGCAGCAACACTCCCCATCCAACCTGACAGAGCTTGAGAGGATCTGAAGAGAAGAATTGGAGAAACTCCCCAAATAGAGGTGTGCCAAGCTTTTAGCATCATACCCAAGAAGACTGAGGCTGTAATCACTGCCAAAGGTGCTTCAACAAAGTACTGAGTAAGGGGTCTGAATACTTACTGTACCAGTCAAAAGTTTGGACACACCTACTCATTCAAGGGTTTTCTTAATTCTTACAAATGTTCTACATTGTAGAATAATAGAAGTCATCAAAACTATGAAATAACACATATGGAATCATGCAGTAACGAAAAAAAAGTGTGTAACAATCAGTCAACAGTCACCTCGAATGCATTTCAATTAACAGGTGTGCCTTGTTAAAAGTTCATTTGTGGAATTTCTTTCCTTCGTAATGCATTTGAGTCAATCAGTTGTGTTGTGACAAGGTTGGGGTGGTATACAGAAGATAGCCCTATTTGATAAAAGACCAAGTCCATATTATGGCAAGAACAGCTCAAATAAGCAAAGAGAAACGACAGTCCATCATTAATTTAAGACATGAAGGTCAGTCAATACAGAAAATGTCAAGAACTTTGAAAGTTTCTTCAAGTGCAGTCGCAAAAAACGTCAAGTGCTATGATGAAACTGGCTCTCATGAGGACCGCCACAGGAAAGGAAGACCCAGAGTTACCTCTGCTACAGAGGATAAGTTCATTAGAGTTACCAGCCTAAGAAATTGTACCCCAAATTAATGCTTCACAGAGTTCAAGTAAAATACACATCTCAACATTAACTGTTCAGAGGAGACTGCGTGAAATCAGGCCTTCATGATCAAATTGCTGCAAAGAAACCACTACTAAAGGACACTAATAATAATAAGAGACTTGCTTGGGCCAAGAAACACGAGAAATGGACATAGACAGGTAGAAATCTGTCCTTTGGTCTGATGAGTCCAAATTTGAGATTTTTGGTTCCAACCGCTGTATCTTTGTGAGACGCAGAGTAGGTGATTGGATTATCTCCGTATGTGTGGTTCCCCACGTGAAGCATGGTGGAGGAAGTGTGATTGTGTGGGGGTGCTTTGCTGATGACACTGTTGGTCATTTACTTAGAATTCAAGGCACACTTCAGCAGCATGGCAACCACAGCATTCTACAGTGATACGCCATCCCATCTGATTTGCGCTTAGTAGGACTATCTTTTGTTTTTCAACAGGACAATGACCCAACATACCTACAGGCTGTGTAAGGCAATTTGACCAAGAAGGAGAGTGATGGAGTGCTGCATCAGATGACCTGGCCTCCACAATCACCCGACATCACCCCAATTGAGATGGTTTGGGATGAGTTGGACCGCAGAGTGAAGGAAAAGCAGCCAACAAGTGCTCATCATATGTGGTAACTCCTTCACAAGTCTGTTGGAAAAGCATTCTAGGTGAAGCTGGTTGAGAGAATGCCAAGCATGTGCAAAGCTGTCATCAAGCCAAAAGGTGGCTACTTTAAAGAATCTCAAATATAAAATATATTGGGATTTGTTGAAAACTTTTTGGGTTACTACATGATTCCATGTGTGTTATTTCATAGTTTTTGTGTCTTCACTATTATTCTGCAATGTATAAAATAGTACAAATAAATAAGAACCCTTGAATGAGTAGGTGTGTCCAATCTTTTGACTGGTATTGTATGTAAAATGTGATATCAGTTTTTTAAAAGTTTTATACATTTGCAAAAATTTCTAAAAACCTGTTTTTGTTTTGTCATTATGGGTTATTGTGAGTAAATTGATGAGGGGGAAAAATATGCAATCAATTTTAGAATAAGGCTGTAAAGTAACAAAATGTGGAAAAAGTCAAGGGGTCTGAATATTTTCAGAATTCACTGTAGGCTAGCTCTCGAACACCCTTCTCCGTTAGCTTCGGCCGCGTGTGAACTACAAAGCTGTGTTTTAACGTTTAGAAACGTCAATAATCCCCGTTTGCCAAAATGGCTTTTGAAACATGCTGATATGCCCCATATTTTCACATCAGTGAGAAATAATCTTTCAAATAAAAGACACACTTACTTTAGCAGATTTGCACAGATCCATATGCTCTGTGTGCCTCCAATTGACGAACTACACTTCCTCCCAAGTTAAGCTTACACACAGGTTTTCAGAGCGTGCTGATTAATTAGCACAGGTGGCCATCTCTGTCTTCCGTAAACAAGTGCTGTAACATGGATATATGGCCGTGTGGGAACACCCTAAACCCATTTAAAGGTGTGTAGTAATTTAACCTTTTTTTTTTTTAAGTATTTCTCGCTGATATGAATGATACCTTCCTTATATGTTGACCAAACTGGCCCCGCACATGCATCCGCCATCGATTTTGTCTATCCCCACCAGATGCATTCATGACACGCAGGTTAAAATACCAAAACCAACTGTGAACCAACTAGATTCATTTGGGGACAGGTCAAAACATACATGAAACATTTATGGAAATTTAGCTAGATTACTGCTGCTAGCTAACTTGTCTTTGGAGATAAACACTGGGTTATTATTGTACCTGAAATGCATATGGTCCCTTTTTTTGCTGGATCATTGTAGAATTTTGACCCATTTTGAGTCACACAAAATGGAGTGTTCTCTACTCAGACAATGAATCCACAGTTGAAAGGGGAAACCTACTTAGTTTTTAGTTAGTTGTCATTCATTCTTCTTCTGTGGATTTTATATGGCAGTTGGCAACCCACTTTAAGGTGCATTACCGCCACCAACTGGACTGGAGTGTGGACTTCCTCAGTCTTTCAATCAGACAAGTGTGTTAGTACTGTATGCTACTGAAAACCAATGAGTAGATGGGAGAGGTGGGACTTTCAGCATGTCAAGCTTCTAATAGAACAATGTTGTTTTTTAGCGCCTGGCTACGCAGACGCACCTTGACGTGCGGAGCAGTTTGGGTGAAATCATTGAATAACATGTACAATTATTTTGCAAAGCTCTCGCACGCAACACTTGCGGTTTGGGCTGCATGTTACGTTTTCAAAACCGCACCTACCACAAGCGATGTGTTTTAAGGCTCATTACGAGAGTCGGGGCTCTTAACCAAACTCCCAAAGCCGATACTATTGTCAATAGGCGCTAAATGTAGTTAACTATGAATGGGTTAAATGTAGGCTAGACTGTATCTACTCATACAAGTGCATATGCTATGGGCGGTTTGGTAACTAGTACTGAGTGACTACAGAAATCCATTTCGTGTTTAAACTGCTCAAACAAAACTCAGGTTCAACATTCATAAATCATTATTTCCATACAGTTGCATAATTTCATAATGCTGGAGGAAAAACGTTTAATCTGACAAAGACATTACTTCCAATCAATATGTAACCTAAATTAATATGTGAATTCAAGGGATACGTTTTAGGTTTCAAGACAAATGTGCAAAACATGCGTGTCTCATCGTATCATGTCTGTTGTACAGCGGCGCTATTATCGGAAGTAATACATGTACTACTATCATCGCAATTGTAAATTCAGCAGATGTTTACACAGGCAAATGAGTATACAGCCAGCTGTATTCTAACTGATCCGAAGATGTATTTGAATTCGAATCTAAAATGTATGGAAAAGATAGAATATAAAAGACAGACTGGGTCCGTTGCTGTAACGGGAGAACACCCGTCAAACTCACCTTGGAAGAACAGTATAGTTGCACAAACACAAGCCGTTGGGTTTCAAAAAGTCCCCCTAAAAATTTAAAATAACCCCCAGGCAAAATGCATGTAAAGTTCACATTTTACTCTTCCAGAATTCGCGCGGAGAGGGTTACAGAAAGGCACTGTTCCTTAGAAAATAGAGTGGGGCACTGGTTGACAATTCCTACGGAAAGACGACACTCAACAAGAGTCCAGAAAATAACAGGGACTTTCTCCACGCCCAGGTACAGGATCACATGATGATTCCAGGTGTTTCTTCTCGAACTCTGGCTAAATTGGCAACACACCTGTGAGATCCGCTCACATCCGCCTTGAGTGACATTGCATTTGAGAACCATGACATTATAGTGGGGAATGCGTGGAGAGGAAGAACGCAACATCGATCGGACGAGAGAGGAATTATTCTCCTCCCCCTTCCAAAACGTAAAAGACAGTATAGTTCACTGACTGCCAGGCAATGGTTACATTAATCAAGAAAAGCGAAGGAGCAAGTAGTATAATATGGTATTCGGTCGCCACCGGCTTGGAATCATTGTAATGAAGGGAAGGAATTGAAATAGCTCATGCATGCGAGTTCACATTCCGTTAAAAAAATTATTGGAACATATACCGGATAGGTGCAGTGAAATGTGTGGTTTTACAGGGTCAGCCACAGTAGTACGGCACCCCTGGAGCAAATTATGGTTAAGTGCCTTTCTCAAGGGCACATCGACAGATTTTTCAATTTGTTCGTTTTTGTATTCCATCCAGCAACCTTTTGTTTACTGGCTCAACGCTCCAACCTCAAGAAGGATACCTGCCGCCCTATGCCCAGTATGGCATAGTTGTCTTAACCTTGATGCTTATTTAAAAATCTTAAAGTGGTTTTATTTTTAATCTATTGCAGATTAATGTCTAAAAGGAGATTAAGGCCGTTCTATTCCTCGGATGTAAAAATATATATTCTAAATCCAACCAACGATTCAAACCATCCAAAAGCATTTGCTTGTCCAAACTTGTCTCTATGGTCATGGGGAACCATGGTTGATAATGATAACTGCATCATGATGTCATAAATCAACTCTAATGTCTTTAAGATGGAGGTCATGATAAATAAGGTATTTATGACTATGACATTCTTTGCAGTTTCAAGGGCAAATTCAATCACATACAGTACCAGTCAAAAGTTTGGACACACGTACTCATGCCAGTGTTTTTCTTTATTGTCACTATTTTCTACATTTTAGAATAATGGTGAAGACATCAAAACGATTAAATAACATAATGGAATCATGTAGTAACTAAAAAAGTGTTAAACAAATCAAAATATATTTTATATTTGAGATTTTTCAAAGTAACCACCCTTTGCCTTGATGACAGCTTTGCACGCTCTTGGCATTCTCCCAACCAGCTTCAAGAGCTAGTCACCTGGAATGCATTTCAATTAAAGGTGTGTAATGTTAAAAGTTCATTTGTGGAATTTCTTTCCTTCTTAATGCGTTTGAGCCAATCAGTTGTGTTGTGACATGGTAAGGGTGGTATACAGAAGATAGCCATATTTGGTAAAAGACCAAGTCCATATTATGGCAAGAATAACTCAAATAAGTAAAGAGAAACGACAGCCCATCATTACTTTAAGAAATGAAGGTCAGTCAATCTGGAAAATATTAAGAACTTTGAAAGATTCTTTAAGTGCAGTCGCAAAAACAATCAAGGGCTGTGATGAAACTGGCTCTCATGAGGACTGCCACAAGAAGGAAGACCAGCCTCAGATTGCAGCCCAAATAAATGTTTCGTCACGATCGTGTGGCGGATTGACGGACCAAAACGCAGCATTTGGAAAATAAGCCATCTGTCACGTTCCTGACCTATTTATGTTAGTTTTTGTGTGTTAGTTGGTCAGGACGTGAGGTTGGGTGGGCATTCTATGTTATCTGTTTCTATGTTGGTTTTGGTTTGCCTGGTATGGCTCTTGATTAGAGGCAGGTGGTTTGCGTTTGCCTCTAATTAAGAGTCATATTTAGGTAGGGCATTCTCACTGTTTGTTTGTGGGTGATTGTCTCCTGTGTCCGTTTGTTATGTTCGTACCACATAGGACTGTAGCGTTTGTTTGTTTCGTTTTCGTTTCGATGTCATCTGTTACCTGTACGTAAGTTTATGTTTAGTTATGTAAGTTTATGTTCAGGTCTCGTCAACGTCGTTTTGTTATTTTGTAGTTTTGCAAGTGTTTGTTTCGTTTCGTGTTTCCATCTTTATCGTTGTTTAATAAAGATGGCTTATTTCCATGAGCCTGCGTTTTGGTCTGAAGATCCTTCTCTCCTCACCTCTTCCGAGGATGAGGAGAGCGTCACCCGTTACAGAATCACCCACCAAGCTAAGACCAAGCGGCAAGGGAAAACGAAACGGAGTAAGGGACAGGAGAGAAAGGAGCAATGGACATGGGACGAGGTTTTGGATGGAAAGGGTTGCTACACTTGGGAGGAGATCCTAGCTGGTAGAGATCGCCTCCCATGGGAACAGCTGGAGGCACTGAGGAGAGCGGAGGCTACCGGAGAGAGGAACCGGAGCTATGAGGGAACGCGTCTGGCACGGAAGCCGAAAAAGCCCGTAAGTAATTCCCAAAAATTTCTTGGGGGGGGGGCTAGGAGGTGGTGGGCCAAGGGCAGGTAGGAGACCTGCGCCCACTTCCCAGGCTTACCGTGGAGAGCGGGAGTACGGGCAGGCGCCGTGTTACGCAGTAGAGCGCACGGTGTCTCCTGTACGAGTGCATAGCCCAGTGCGGGTTATTCCACCTCCCCGCACTGGTAGGGCTAGATTGAGTATTGAGCCAGGTGTCATGAGGCCGGCTCAACGCGTCTGGTCTCCAGTGCGTCTCCTCGGGCCGGCATACATGGCACCTGCCTTACGCATGGTTTCCCCGGTTCGCCTACATAGCCCGGTGCGGGTTATTCCACCTCCCCGCACTGGTCGGGCAACCGGGAGTATTCAACCAGGTAAGGTTGGGCAAGCTCAATGCTCAAGAGTGCCAGTACACCTCCACGGTCCGGTATTTCCGGCACCACCTCCCCGCCCCAGCCTAGTACCTACAGTGTCTACACTACGCACTAGGCTACCAGTGCGTATCCTGAGCCCTGTTCCTCCTCCACGCACTCTCCCTGTAGTGCGTGTATCTAGCCCGGTGCCTCCAGTTCCGGCCCCACGCACTAAGCTACCAGTGCGTCTCCAGAGCCCTGTACACACTGTATATTCTCCCCCTACTAATCCTGATGTGCTTGTCCTCAGCCCGGCGTCACCAGTGCCGGTACCACGCATCAGGGATAGAGTAGGCTTTGAGAATACAGTGTGCCCTGTCCCTGCTCCCCGCACTAGTAGGAAGGTGCTTGTCATTAGCACGGTGCCTCCAGTTCTGGCACCACGCACCAGGTCTACAGTGCGCCATATCCGGCCAGAGCCATCCGTCTCCCCAGCGCCATCTGAGCCATCCGTCTCCCCAGCGCCATCTGAGCCATCCGTCTCCCCAGCGCCATCTGAGCCATCCGTCTCCCCAGCGCCATCTGAGCCATCCGTCTCCCCAGCGCCGTCTGAGCCATCCGTCTGCCAGGAGCCTGCAAAGCCGCCCGTCTGCCATGAGCCTGCAAAGCCGCCCGTCTGCCATGAGCCTACAGAGCCGTCAGCCAGACAGGAGCCGCTAGAGCCATCAGCCAGACAGGAGCCGCTAGAGCCGTCAGCCAGACAGGAGCCGCTAGAGCCGTCAGCCAGACAGGATCTGCCAGAGCCGCCAACCAGACAGGATCTGCCAGAGCCGCCAACCAGACAGGATCTGCCAGAGCCGCCAACCAGACAGGATCTGCCAGAGCCGCCAACCAGACAGGATCTGCCAGAGCCGCCAACCAGACAGGATCTGCCAGAGCCGCCAACCAGACAGGATCTGCCAGAGCCGCCAGCGAGCCATGAGCAGCCAGAGCCGTCAGAGCGCCATGAGCAGCCAGAGCCGTCAGAGCGCCATGAGCAGCCAGAGCCGTCAGAGCGCCATGAGCAGCCAGAGCCGTCAGAGCGCCATGAGCGTCGAGAGCCGTCAGAGCGCCATGAGCGTCGAGAGCCGTCAGCCTGCCATGAGCGTCGAGAGCCGTCAGCCTGCCATGAGCGTCGAGAGCCGTCAGCCTGCCATGAGCGTCGAGAGCCGTCAGCCTGCCATGAGCGTCGAGAGCCGTCAGCCTGCCATGAGCGTCGAGAGCCGTCAGCCTGCCATGAGCGTCGAGAGCCGTCAGCCAGCCATGAGCATCGAGATTCGTCAGTCAGCCATGAGCTGTCCTTCAGCCTGAAAAGGCTGGATACCCAGAACTGCCCATCAGTCCAGAGCTGTCTCTCTGTCCGGAGCTGCCTTTCAGTCCGGAGTTGCCCCTCTATCCTAATCTCCCTCTCTATCTTCATCTATCTCTATATTCTTATCTATCCCTCTTTCTTGATTTATCTCTCTGTCCCGGTGTTGTCCCTATTAGATATGTTGTTAAGGGAATTTTGTGGGGGTCAAAAGAGGGTGGACATTCTTGGAGGGAGGAAGTTAGGATGGATTATGGTGGGGTGGGAACCGCGCCCCGAGCCTGAACCACCACCGTGGTTAGATGCCCACCCAGACCCTCCCCTAGACTTTGTGCTGGTGCGTCCGGAGTTCGCACCTTGTGGGGGGGGTACTGTCACGTTCCTGACCTATTTATGTTAGTTTTTGTGTGTTAGTTGGTCAGGACGTGAGGTTGGGTGGGCATTCTATGTTATCTGTTTCTATGTTGGTTTTGGTTTGCATGGTATGGCTCTTGATTAGAGGCAGGTGGTTTGCGTTTGCCTCTAATTAAGAGTCATATTTAGGTAGGGCATTCTCACTGTTTGTTTGTGGGTGATTGTCTCCTGTGTCCGTATGTTATGTTCGTACCACATAGGACTGTAGCGTTTGTTTGTTTCGTTTTCGTTTCGATGTCGTCTGTTACCTGTACGTAAGTTTATGTTTAGTTATGTAAGTTTATGTTCAGGTCTCGTCAACGTCGTTTTGTTATTTTGTAGTTTTGCAAGTGTTTGTTTCGTTTCGTGTTTCCATCTTTATCGTTGTTTAATAAAGATGGCTTATTTCCCTGAGCCTGCGTTTTGGTCTGAAGATCCTTCTCTCCTCACCTCTTCCGAGGATGAGGAGAGCGTCACCCGTTACACCATCTTCTTTTATTTTAAAAAGATGACGAAAAATAAACACGAAACACTTAATACAAACTAACAAAACAACAAACGATCGTGAAGCTAATAAACGTCGTGCACATACAACAGGCTACAAACGTTCTGACATAGACAATTACTCACAACCAATGAGAGCCTATGGCTACCCTAAATAAGGCTCCCAATCAGAGACAACCGAAATCAGCTGTCTCTAATTGGGAACTCATTCAGGTAACCATAGACTCTCCTAGACAACTAAACATACATAGACAACACTAGACACATGTACTCCACACAAACCCATATACTATACCCAACAACCCCTTTACCATAAAAACACCCAAAACCAACAAAACACAAACATTCCCCATGTCACACCCTGACCTAACTAAAATAATAAAGAAAACAAAGAATACTAAGGCCAGGGCGTGACATGTTTCCATATGTGTTATTTCATTGTTTTGATGTCTTCACTATTATTCTTGTGTACACCAGCCAGGTCTCATAGACTAGACATAAAGAAATCCAGGGCACTCAAATTAGTATGACATGTTACTTTTGGTATGATTACATAAGAAAGATGGTTACTTAAGGCAAAATTAGGGTGGTTGGGTGGGTGTATAATGCAACTTTCTATCAAACAAAGGCTGCGAGTTTGAATCTCATCATGGATAACTTTAGCATTTTAGCTAATATGCAAATGTTCAACTACTTACAACTTTTAAGCTACTTTACAACTAACCCTAACCCTTTTAGCTGACCCTAACCCTAACCTTAACCCTTTTAGCTAACTCTAACCTTAACCCTTTTAGCTAACCCTAACCTTAACCCTTTTAGCTAACCCTTCCCCTAACCTTAACCCATTTAGCTAACCCTTTCCCTAACCCTAACCTTAACCGTTTCAGCTAACCCTTAACCCTTTAACCTAACTTCTAAACCTAACCGCTAATCCTAAACCCTATTTTAGCAAACGTTAGCCAGATAGCTAACTTTAGCCTCCTAGCCATCTAGCTAGAATTGGTTACATATCATAAGTTTAGCAAATTTGTTACATATACTGCATTTTGAAAATGTGTAATATATTGTACATTTTGCAAATTCGTAACATTATATGAGTTGTAATTTGTAACATATCATATGAAATGGGTGATGAACAGCCACAAATGAATAGATACCATACAAAACATAACGTATCATACTAAATGGAGTGTCTTAGATTTACGCACATCATCCTGACATGTTTTGAAACATTACATGGTGTTGTAACACTATTTAATACATTGTAGTGCAACACCTTGCCAGGGACTGGGAGCACTAACAGAAAAGGTTGAAAACAGTAGTTTGATGTTTGAGTTCTGTTTAGTGCAGAATTAGATACCTTCTCTTTTGTTGTCCTTTCCTCTCTCTAAAACATCTAAAACTGTTGTGGTGCCCTCAAACCCTGTATAATGCAGAGTTAGATCTCTTCTGGAGTATTGTAATGTTCAATGTTGATTTATGCAACAATCCACCTACGGTTTTACAGAAAACATAGCAAGATTCTGTATTTGCCTCTAGTATTAAAGTATGTAAATGTGGGAATGGTTTGTGTCATCATGAATGTAATTTTGTCTAAAGGTTTTGATATCCGTTCATCCTGAATCGTTACACCTCATAGCACAACAAGCTGCTTACTACTAATATATAAGTATCATTTTATTTATTCAAACATGCATATAACATTGTGTAAAATAATAATAAAGTTTTAAAAAATTGAATTACCCACAATCCTATGAAAACAGAGCCAAGTGGCAACATAGGAAGTGCAAGGAGATTGAAACCAAGCTTCAAATCAGTTAATTCACTCTCTTATATCTATGTTTATCCTCATAAAAGATAGAAACATTTTTAGCAACATATTAAGCAGGATGTTTTTGGGGAGTAAACTGAAATGAACTAATAATTGAAACGACCTGCATTCATTTTCATTAAGTATAAATTGGTTGTCATTTAATTTTTTTTAAATTAAATTCACTCTAGAATATTTTTTACAGTGTGGCAGTATTGTTGAGTGTGTAATATTCCAATGAAATTCCACTGAAATGTACCATATTACTGCCCCAGAAGTCGGGGATTCAATGCCGCTTTCGCCTGTCCCACTTTCCTTCTTCTCTGTCACCTGTTTTTAATGTCTAAATAAAGATGGAGTTCCACAAAAAATATTCTCAATATGCCCTCATCATCAATCAATATTTAGACTATAAACAATTTGCATTTCTTAACCATTTGATTGTACGAGACACACAGCTTTTTGTGTGTGTTTTGATGCTGCCTTTTTACATGCGCTGAAAACACGCTTTACATTTTTTTTATACAGACTGAAGAACCATTTTGGTGTTTTAGAATACTTGTATTCTGTTTTAAAACACTTTCTGTGTATCATAAAACATACTTTGGGTTTACATTCAAACACAATCCAAACACCAGATCTTAGGTTAGGTGCACTACTTTCCATGGTTTTATTAGACAATCATGGTGTTTTGAGTCTTTCTATTTTTACAGTGTTGTAGGCCTTTACACCGCTTGAAGGATTGAAATTGTAAGATACTGTTTAAATAACTTAATTGATTTTAAAACCCATATGATGAATGATGAAACCATTTGTTTTTCTTGTTGTTTTGACTCCATCAAGCCTAGGCCTGCCTGTTACTGTAAAATGAAATAGTCAAGCCTTCACAGTTACTAGCAGTGGCTGTCTTGGCTTTTCACCTCAGAAGGTGAGGTTGCATCATGCACTGTTAGTTGTAGGCTACACTAGACAACTTTGAAGAAACTTGGGATTCCTGACCTTTCCAAACACACCTCTCCTGAATGCTGTCGCATTCCAGCCAGGGGCTAAAATGTAGCTGCATGTGAAACTGAGCCCAGATCAATTTTCTCAACCACCAAACATCATCACCTCACCAACCACTTGAAGAGTTTATATTTCTGCCTGGGAGCCTCATCTCACATAACACTGAAGTTTGGCACATGGAGTAATAGTTTTATGGCCCTGTCTCATAATCCTTGCTGTGCTCTGGTTGGGTGTCAGTTTTGTAAGTGATTTACGGCCATGCAAATGAGCCTGTCTGTCTGGGGGAGCGACGTGTCGTCTTTGCCCGAAGGGCCCTGAGGGACGATGGGGCTGAGGGGGTGTGAGTCAGCCCCTTACTGCTGACACAGCCAGAAGAGTGGCAGAGATGCAGCAGAGAGGCTGAGGGAGATGGGGGAGATGGCCTTCACAGGTTTTCACATTGACCGATGAGATGGAAACTAATGTCAGGCAAACAGACACAGAGAGATGGAGTGAGATCGACAAAACAGAACACTACTATCAGAGCAGAAACTGAACACTCAAGAAACACAGCTAGGATAGTGGATATAGCAAAACAAGCAGAGCCAAATCTGCTGTCTATATGATGCTTGAGTTCACAATGCTTGACCTGTTTGTCTAAGTGTTCAGGAGTAATGAGTCTTGGAAGTAGGTTATAGGCTTGACCACACCAAGCTAGGGCAGCTGTCACACAGTTCTGATATGTCTTCATTTCTTGTTCTTTCTTATTTTGGGGGGAAGGAATTATGTGTGTATTGTTATTGTATTGCTATTGCTGCATTGTTGGAGCTAGAAACATTAGCATTTCGCTGCACCTGCGATAATATCTACAAAAGTGTGTACGCGACAAATAAACTTTGATTTGATTTGAATGGAGATTGTTCATGTGAATATGATCAACTGGTAAGCAAGGAATAATCAAGAAACATGCTGTTTGTAGCCTGTATGCTTGTATGATGATAGCATATTTGTATTTGATTATTTTCTCATTACATATTGACTAGCGAATGATAGTCAGCCCCTTACTGTTCTCATACGTGACTCACTGGGACTGACAGAGACTGACTACATGGTTCATTATCCAAGGAGATGAGTGGAAGGTGGTGATTAGGGGAGAGCACGTCCCCATCCACATCGACGGGGCTGTAGTGGAGCTGGTCGAGAGCTTCATGTTCTTTGCCGTCAGCATCTCTAAGTACTTAACATGGTCCACACACACCCGCACAGTCATGGAGCATCTTGACTGGCTGCATCCCCGCAGAGAGCTACACAAGGTTGTGCGGACAGCCCAGTACATTACGGGAGCCGAGCTCCCTGCCATCCAGGACCTCTATATCAGACAGTGTCAGAGGAAGGTCCGAAAAATTGTCAAAGACTCCAACTACCCAAGCCATAGAATATTCAACCTGCTACCATCCAGCAAACGGTACCAGAGCTTTGGCCCTCGGACCAACAGGCTCCGAGACAGCTTCTACCTCCAAGCCAAAAGACTGCTAAATAGTTAATTAAATGGTTACCCGGACAATCTGCACTGACCCAATCTTGCACTGACTCTGTGTATACTCACAAGACTATATACAGTGCCTTCAGAAAGTATTCAGACCCCTTTGACTTTTTTCAAAATGTTGTTACTTTACAGCATTCATCTAAAATGTATTAAATAAAAACAATCTAAACACAATACCCAATAATGACAAAACAAAAACAGAAAAACCTTATTTATATAAGTATTCAAACCCTTCACTATGAGACTCGAAATAGAGCTCAGGAGCATCCTGTTTCCATTGAACACCCTTGAGATGTTTCTACAACTTGATTGGAGTCCACCTGTGGTAAATTCAAATTATTGGACATGATTTGGAAAGGCACACACCTGTCTACAGTTGAATTCGGAAGTTTACATACACTTAGGTTGGAGTCATTAAAACTCGTTTTTCAACCACTCCACAAATGTCTTGTAAACAAACTATAGTTTTGGCAAGTTGGTTAGGACATCTACTTTGTGCATGACACAAGTAATGTTTCCAACAATTGTTTACAGAAAGATTATATCACTTATAACTCACTGCACCACAATTCCAGTGGGTCAGAAGTTTACATATACTAAGTTGACTGTGCTTTGAAACAGCTTGGAAAATTCCAGAAATGATGTTATGGATTTAGAAGCTTCTGTTAGGCTAAATGACAACATTTGAGTCAAGTGGAGGTGTACCTGTGAATGTATTTCAAGGCCTACCTCCAAACTCAGTGCCTCTTTGCTTGACATCATGGGAAAATCAAAAGAAATCAGCCAAGACCTCAGAAAAATAATTGTAGACCTCCACAAGTCTGGTTCATCCTTGTGAGCAATTTACAAATGCCTGAAGGTACCACGTTCATCTGTACAAACAATAGTACGCAAGTATAAACACCATGGGACCTCACAGCTGTCATACCGCTCAGGAAGGAGACATGTTCTGTCTCCTAGAGATGAACGTACTTTGGTGCGAAAAGTGCAAATCAATCCCAGAACAACAGCAAAAGACCTTGTGAAGATGCTAGAGGAAACAGCATCTATATCCACAGTAAAACGAGTCCTATATTGACATAACCTGAAAGGCTGCTCAGCAAGGAAGAAACTACTGCTCCAAAACCGCCATAAAAAAGCCAGACTACGGTTTGCAACTGCACATGAGGACAAAGATAGTACTTTTTGGAGAAATGTCCTCTTGTCTGATGAAACAAAAATAGAACTGTTTGTCCATAATGACCATAATTATGTTTGGAGGAAAAAGGGGGAGGCTTGCAAGCCGAAGAACACCATCCCAACTGTGAAGCACAGGGATGGCAGCATCATGTTGTAGGGTTGCTTTGCTGCAGGAGGGACTGGTGCACTTCACAAAATAGATGGCATCATGAGGGAGGAAAATTTGGTGGATATATTGAAGCAACATCTCAAGACATCAGTCAGGAAGTTAAAGCTTGGTCACAAATGGGTCTTCCAAATGAACAATGACCCCAAGCATACTTCTAAAGCTGTGGCAAAATGGCTTAAGGACAACAAAGTCAAGGTATTGGAGTGGTCATCACAAAGCCCTGACCTCAACCCTATAGAAAATTTGTGGGCAGAACTGAAAAAGCGTGTGCGAGCTAGGAGGCCTACAAACTTATTGTGGGAAGCTTGTGGAAGGCTACGCGAATTGTTTTACCCAAGTTAAACAATTTAAAGGCAATGCTACCAAATACTAATTGAGTGTATGTAAACTTCTGACCCTCTGGGAATGTGATGAAAGAAATAAAAGCTGAAATAAATAATTCCCTCTACTAATATTCTGACATTTCACATTCTTAAAATAAAGTGGTGATCCTAACTGACCAAAGACAGGGACTTTTTACTAGGATTAAATGTCAGGAATTGTGAAAAACTGAGTTTAAATGTATTTGGCTAAGGTGTATGTAAACTTCCGACTTCAACTGTATATATGGTCACTTAGTTGACAGTGCTTGTCAGAGCAAAAATCAAGCAATGAGGTTGAAGGAATTGTCCGCAGAGCACCGAGACAGAATTGTGTCGAGGCACAGATTTGGGGAAGGGTACAAAAAATGTCTGCAGCATTGAAGGTCCCCAAGAACACAGTGGCCTCCATCATTTTTCAATGGAAGACGTTTGGAACCACCAAGACTCTTCCTAGATAGATCTGGCCGCCTGGCCAAACTGAGCAATTGGGGGAGAAGGGCCTTGGTCAGGAAGGTAACCAAGAATCCAATGGTCACTCTGACAGAGCTCTAGAGTTCCTCTGTAGAGCTCTAGAGTTCCTCTGTGGAGATGGGAGAACATTCCAGAAGGACATCTCTGGTCTGATGAAACCAAGATTAAACACTTTGGCCTAAATGCCAAGCGTCACATCTGGAGGAAACACCATCCCTATAATGAAGCATGGTGGTGGTGGCAGCATCATATTGTTGGGGATGCTTTTCAGCGGAAGAAACTGGGAGACCAGTCAGGATCAAGGCAAAGATGAACGGCGCAAAGTATAGGGAGATCCTTAATGAAAACCTGCTCCAAAGCGCTCAGGAACTCAGACTGGGGCTAAGGTTTACCTTCCAACAGGACAACGATCCTAAGCACACAGCCAAGACAACTCACGTGTGGCTTCGGGATAAGTGTCTGAAAGTCCTTGAGTGTCCCAGCCAGAGTCCGGACTTGAACCCGATCGAACATCTCTGGAGAGACCTGAAAATAGCTGTGCAGAAACGCTCCCCATCCAACCTGACAAAGCTTGAGAGGATCAGCAGAGAGGAATGGGAGAAACTCCCCAAATACAGGTGTGCCAAGCTTGTATCATCATACTCAAGAAGACTCGAAGCTGTAATCCCTGCCAAAGGTGCTTCAACAAAGTACTGAGTAAAGGGTCTGAATAGTTATGTAAATGTGATTTCATTTTTTTTTTAAATATAAATTAGCAACAAAAAAAAACATGTTTTTGCTTTGTCATTATGGGGTATTGTGTGTAGATTGATGAGGGGAAAAAAACGATTTAATCAATTTTAGAACAAGGCTGTAACCTAACAAAATGTGGAAAAAGTCAAGGGGTCTGAATACTTTCCGAAGGCAATGTTTGCACACTACACATCCACTACATACGCACGCATAACACACAAGCATACCTACACAACACAAACACACTTACTTTTACACTGATCATATGCTGCCACTACTACTCTATATTTTAGTCTTATTATTAACTATCCTGGTGCCTGTCACTTTACCCTGCTTTCATGTACATACATATATCTACTACGTTAAATACCTTATACCCCTGCACATTGATCTGGTACTGGTACTCCCTGAACATAGCTCCATTCTTGTGTATTTTATTACTCTTCTGTTACTAGTCTTTTATTATTTTTAACTGCATCGTTGGGAAGGGCTCGAAAGCAAGCCTTTCACAGTAAAGTCTAGTTTTCGGGAATGTGACAAACACCATTTGATTTGATTGCAGCACTCGATTTCTTGATATTAGATCAGTGTGCTCAGTCATTTACCCAATAATAAATTATTCTATTCACACAATGTTAGTATTGAAGTCAGTGAGTTCATGCTCTCTTCTTGAGTGTTCAGTCAAGGTCTAACCAATATTTGTAGTTCAGTAGCATGCTTCAGCACCTGTTTTTCATATGGATAGAGTGCACTCTGCTGGTTCCTTATTGCAGTGCATGTGTTCAAGTGCCTGCATTAATTATGCACAATGTTTATGCTGTACTTCATTCGGTGAGAGAGCTGTATTTTGCCGACATATACATTTTAGGTGTCAGTGCTTCTGTTATAATGCATGCATGCTTATCTTTGGGACGATGTATAGATTATGTACTGTTAACTCTGCCTACTGTACATGTGGGTATTAATATATCGTCATTAAAACTGTTCACATTTAATAACTATGTGACCAGTATTGATATCGTTGCATAGTGCTACTATGTGTCTCCAAATATATTCAACATTTCTATGCGATACAGTAGTATCAGTTTATACAAAAACACATGCACTATTATGACTTTCTGTCAGTGTCTGAAGGTTGCCAGATGTAGCATCTCTGGGATGGAGTTCAGAAGACAGGAGACATGAGGATAACAGATGGAGGCTGCTCGTGGACACAGGAAGCTGTCATGGGGGGGGGGGGGGGGGGGGGGGGTGATGCTGGAGAGACAGAGGAAGGTTATTTAAAGGAGCAGTTTTCTTACGTCCCAATTGGCACACTAATCCCTATACAGTGCACAACATTTGACCAGGTTCCATAAGTAGTGCACTATATAGGGAATAGGGTGTCATTTGGAATGCATACTTTGATTTGAATGGCTCCATGACCTAGCAGAGCACAGCACTGTCTGTCAATATGACTTATTGCAGTGGAAGCCTGTGACGGCCGGAGATGTTTTGAGTGACCTAACTTTACTGTGTGCAGACTAGAGCCTTGGCTGGTTGTCGGTACTGTAAAGCATAGTGTGACACAGGGAGAGGAGAGAGAGAGGGGCTGGCCAGCATCAATGCCTGCCTGTCTGTCCCCCATTCTGCTGTGATATAAATCAGACCACACACACACACATGGCATACAAACACACAGACACACACAGTGGCACTCTCAGTGGCACAGACACACACACACACAAACAGAGACACACACGTAAACAGTTACTCCCTCCCTACAAACATACACCTCATTATGCCCGCTGATCCTGATGAATCACTGATCAGTGATTTAAGGAGGCTGAGTGTGTTGGTGGACGGAGGTCTGAGAGTGTGATTAGAGACAGACAGTTGTGATTGGTTGGGTCTAAGCTGGAGCAGCCTGGTTGGCACACACCAGTCTAAGGGTTATACCAGAAAGCCATACTTACATTTCCCAGACAAAAATTCCTACTTAACCTAGTAGAAGCTGCTACACATGACATAAGCTTATCCTTATACTGGATGGCATTGACTTAAAAACAAAGCTTCTACAATTGAATATACTAAACAAAAAAGGGATGATGCCAGTGTGTTTAAGACCATGGACTACCACTGGGCCCTATTGGAAAGCAGGGTATTATGTAGGCTGGACCAGATCTAATCTATAGCATGTCACAGGTGATTACTAAAATCACACATCCCTGAGTGGATGGATGGAAATCCAGTAAGATTCTTGATAGGGCTTTCAGACAAATGTAATCAAGGCACCTCAAGAGAATTAAAGCGTATTATCCCCCCTGACCACCATCATTATCAAATGTCCACAACTGGCACACAGGTGTGGCACACAAGCCTGGTTTGGGAGATCGTTCATCTGTGAAAGTGAACACAGCTCTTCTCATATTTTCCTGGGTTGCACTGAAGCAATAGCCAGGTTGTAGTGTGATGATGAAAATGGATTGCAATGCTAGGCTCAGAATGAAACAGAAGCTTACCGGATTCATTTGAGATTATGTGGCCCAGACACAGTGTAATCCCTTTATCTACATACTTACCTGTCCTGTCCCTGACGGTGATCCTGCCACTGTAAGACTAATTGTACCTGTCTATGACTGGCAGGAGCAAATCCTCCCTATTGTGTCAGCAGCACAGCCCGCTTTACAACCGACATGCTACTGGTTATCTGCTGCTGAGCCTACATTATATAAAGCAAATGGCATTATCCCATTTAGGTTTCACAACAACAGAAATGCTTTTAATGTTCACTCTCCATAGGAAATTAGGGCTTATTATTATTATTATTATCCAGCATTGCATTGATATTTAGAAGAAGCTTAGTGTATTAGGCACTATTACCTATCCAGCTCAACTGGTATCAATAATCTGACAACGAAATGAACCTTTACTGTAGGAGATATAGGAAACATATGGGTAGCTAAGAGGCCAAAACTACACATAAGAATATACATCTACAATGCAGTGTTTTGGCATTGATATGCAAGAATATGTAGCTTTCCCTTTCCACCATTTCTGCATAGAAATGACAGTTCTTATAATAGCTGAAATTGTCATGCTGTAGTCAAGTGGATACTTCAACTGATTATGTGAGAGGTCTCATTCAGGGGTGGAAGCACAGGGAACAGAATCCTCAAGTTACAAATGGGGCCTACAGTCATACGGTCTACACACCCCTTGCACAGTCTTCACATGTTGCTGCCTTAAATTAAATGTAAAAAGAGATTACATTCGATTTTTTCCCCACACCGATCTACACAACCTAATCCACATTTTTAAAGTGAAAGAAAAAATCATAGAACATTTTCCAAATTAATAACAAATACAAAATTAAGATGTCTTGACTGCATGTCTTCACACCAGTGGTGGAAGCACCTTTGGCAGGCATTGCAGCTGTGAATAATTTTGAATTAGATTCTAGCAATTTAGGACAACTCTTAGGGAAATATACAGTCACTAGTGAAAGTCTGCACAGTCTTCACATTTGCTGACTTAAAATGAAATCTAAAAAGGGATTCAATTATATATTTTTTAAATTTAGAGGTAATCACAGAAATAATCTTTAAACTATGCCACTTTGAATGGATTAGATTGCCATCTGGTGGTTTGAATGGCACACTACGGAAGCAATCTATCAGACTAGAGAACGCTGATAGGCGCTTGTTCATATCATGAGCTTCAGTGGTAGCTAGGGATAGTTTGGTGATCAGTCAATGAATATGTTCTTTATATCATTGAACCGCCTAGTGTTATTGTCTACATAGAAGTGACAACACCTCAAGGATAGAACGAAGGTACCATCGGTGAGACAAAAATGCTCCCGTTTTCAACCACTAAAGGATACAATCGCCATGCTTCCTATAGGCCCACCATACTTGCGTCAAAAGAGTTCATGAAATATTTTTAGAACATTGCAAACAGAAATGTAAAATGTAGCTGACAGGACATGCTTCTAAATTCTGCAGAAAATCTCGACATTTTCTACATATAAATATATTCCTATCTGAATACCCAGTAAGGGCGTTTTCGCACATATGTCTGAGTTCGATTATTTGTTACATTGTACTTTTTTTTTTCAAATGTCAAACAACCTAAATTGCCTAAACAAAACCACGTGTTCATGCAAGTAATTTGTTTATTGGAGAAAAATGCTCACATTATAATGATCAAGAAGCCCAACTTGTATCCCAAATGACATATTACTTTCGCTTTGGTCTTCCAACAATTGCCGCTCTAACTAAACTGCGACGTGAATATGCGTATAACACCCATGTAGCCTAATCTGCATCGAATGCATTCATAAATGCGCTGCAAATCACATAACATTTAAGATATTAAATTACGTTACTGCACTGTGTGCATTTCATCAATTGCTCGCTGCCAAACAACCAATAATACAACAGAGTTTCTAAAGCATACTGTACTGTCTTTGATAATACTGCGCTTCTTTGGTTCTTTTCCTGTGTTTGTTCCGGACTGGTTCTGCAGCGAACCGCACTAGACAACCCTTTTTGAACAAACCACAATGCGTTGTTTTATCCAGCCTGTAGGTAACTGATCAGTTATGTCCAGTTCTCCACATGTTGACACAATGTATCCCACAATGCACGGCATTTCTTTTAATATTTTAAATGAAACATTTTAGAATATATATTTTTAATTGTGTTCACATCATAATAACATTTTACACGTCTCCCTAATCTATCTCTATTTGTGTATTGTTTATAATTTTTTTTATTGAAACCGTTATTGGAATCATCATCGAGTCGAAACTATGTCCACCCAATCCCCCTTCCTCTTTATCTTTGCGCAGTGGCAGTATCGTAGCCTATGAGGTTTATCCGAGGCGCGATTATTGCTAGTTGAAAACTTTACCCAATACCCCGCCGAGACGACTTGAAATAAAGTCGGCTTTGGCAATTTTTGATGGTCTCTCAGGAGACTGATATGCTTGTGAAATATTAACTTTGAATCGTACATAGTGTTACTAATGCTACCTCTAACGAGCGCATGAAAAGCTATTCATCATGGAAGTCTGAAATGATCCGTGTTGGAAATCACTGGGTTTGTTCGACTATGCAGCCGACAGTGCAGGTGAGTAATGACTAACTGATCTACAGAGAACCTTGCATCAGAAATAACTATTCATGGGCCTCCAGAGTGCCGCAGAAGTCTAAGGCACTGCATCACAGCGCTAGCTGTGCCACTAGAGATCCTGATTCGAGTCCAGGCTCTGTCGCAGCCGGCTGCGGGGCATGGGACAGCGAACAATTGGCCCAGCATCGTCCGGGTTAGGGGAGGGTTTGGCCAGCAGGGATGTTCTTGTCCCATCGCGCTCTAGTGACTCCTGAGGCGGGCCGGGCGCAATGCACGTTGACACTGTCGCCAGGTGTACGGTGTTTCTTCCGACACATTGGTGCGGCTGGCTTCCGGGTTAAGCGAGCATTGTGTCAAGAAGCAGTGAGGCTGGGTTGTGTTTCGGAGGACGCACGGCTCTCGACCTTTGCCTCTCTCGAGTCCGTACAGGAGTTGCAGCGATGGGACAAGACTGTTGGATACCACGAAAAGGGGTGAAAGAAAATAAATAACTACTCATTATTATTTGTAGATCAGTCAGTCATTTACAATTTACCAATTATACATTTCGGTTTTGATCCTCTCGAACATGGCCACTGTAGCTAGTAACTACCCGTATGTGCGCTAAAGATGGCGCCGGTGGGTAGGGCTGCCGTCTTATCGGCTCCCAACTATGCTATTTTTTTTTTTTTTTTGCGTTGTTCGTAACTGGTTTTGTACATAATGTTGCTGCTACCATCTCATATGACCGAAAAGAGCTTCTGGACATCAGAACTGGGATTACTCACCTCAAATTGGACAAGGAGTTCTTCTTCAATGAGTCGGATGCAAGGGATATACTATGGACACCCGACCAGGCCCAGATCCCCGTGATTCACTGGAAAAGGAAACATAGATTTTGAGGAAAGAGATCAGGATGTCTTGTGAGGAACAGGCAACGAGTGGCTAATCTGCACTTGCCTTCCATTCTGCTAGCTAACGTTCAATTGCTGGAAAATAAATGGGACGAACTGAAAGCACGTATATCCTACCAACGAGACATTAAAAATGGTAATATCTTGTTTCACAGAGTCGTGGCTGAACGATGACATTAAGAACAAACAGCTGGCTGGTTATACACTCTATCAGCAGGACAGAACGGCAGCCTCTTGGAAGACACAGGGCGGGGGCCTATGCCTATTTGTAAACAATAGCTGGTGCACGATATCTAAGGAAGTCTCAGGGTTTTTCTCACCTGAGGTAGAGTATCTCATGATAAGCTCTAGACCACACTATCTACCTAGAGAGTTTATCTGTAATTTTCATGGCTGTCTACATACCACAACAGACCGAGGCTGGCACTAAACCGCACTCAATGAGCTGTATTCCCCCATAAGCAAACAGGAAAATGCTCATCCAGGGGCGGCGCTCCTAGTGGCCGGGGACTTTAATGCAGGGAAACTTAAATCAGTTTTACCTAATTTCTATCAACATGTTAAATGTGCAACCAGAGGGGGAAAAATCTAGACCACCTTTACTCCACACAGAGTTGCGTACAAAGCTCTCCCTCACCCTCCATTTGGCAAATCTGACCATAACTCTACCCTCCTGATTCCTGCTTACAAGCAAAAATGAAAGCAGGAAGCACCAGTGACTCGGTCCATAAAACAGTGGTCAGGTGAAGTGGATGCTAAACTACATGACTGTTTTGCTAGCACAGACTGGAATATGTTCCGAGATTCTTCCGATGGCATTGAGGAGTACACCACTGGCTTTATCAATACGTGCATCGAGGACGTCGTCCCCACTGTGACTGTACGTACATACCCCAACCAGAGGCTATGGATTACAGGTAACATTCGCACTGAGCTAAAGGGTAGAGCTACGGCTTTCAAGGAGCAGGACTCTAACCCAGAAGTTTATAAGAAATCCCGCTATACCCTCGATGAACCATCAAACAGGCAAAGCGTACTACACCGGCTCCGAAGCTCGTGGGATGTGGCGAGAAGTCCCTGACTGCAGTGTGCAGTTCGGGCCCAATGTGGGCGGAGTCAAACGCGTTTAACACGAACCCTTCCCGTCTCGTCTCCTTCAAGCACACCCAAGTTGAGTTCACGTCGAAGGTGTCAACGTCAACGAAAGCAAATCTTAATCGAACCTAACCTACATGGATAAAAATATCAACCATGGAAGTGAGACTGTCATTATGCGTAATGTACTTTGTAATGTTCATGTTATACCAGTGCAGTGGTATATTTTTATATAACCAACTACCACACCGATGTTAGCATAGTGTTAATTAGCACCCATTTGCACTTGAGCTAGCTAATTAGCAATAGCAACCTTTTGAACGTGAGCTAGCTAATTGCTTACAATGAGGGAATCTTATTTGGACAAATTTGCCTACTTGAGCAGTAAGCCTAGGTTTACATGTACAGTTATGTAATCGATTTGATCGTTGATTTTCTGTGTTTCTTCAATATATGCCTTGTTGTTTTTGGCTGGTTCTAAATGATTATCGTTGATGCCGACGGCCATTCCCTTAGTTACACATAGCGAGTCTACACAGGCCTACACATAGTAAATACAATAATGAAATCACCTGGTCCCAACATACATGGCAAGTCAAGAAAAGTCTTTGTAACTTGTCCCCACTGCAAACTTAAGTTAAATAAGAAAAACATGGAAACACATTTACGAAGAAAGCATACACATTGCTTTGAAATAGTGTCCAAGGAAAGAGTTTTGGCATGTGAGTGCATTTATGTGAGAAATGGTGTGTTTGCAGTCAAATACATTTTATGGACCAGCAACACCCATACATGTTGTGAAAAATACTTGGACTAATTCAGTTCCAACTGTGTTCAAAACGGTTATGCATGCTGGAGTATAAAAAGCTGTTAAATTGTAGTTTTTCTTTACTTTCACATACACTATGTTCACAGAAACATTGCTCGGATCTTGTCCCCTGGACCTTGGAGGACTTTTGGTGTGGATGATGTTCAGGTTGGATATTCCTTTAAATTATTCCACTCAACTCTACCATTTGATTGTCATTCCTTTATTGAAAATTGTACCTTGTTCGCACCACAGGACCTACCAAAGCAAGGATTTTCAAACAAGTGTGGGGTGTTTTATTTTGATGGTAAGATGCTGGCTATTCAGTATATAATATTAGTCCTATTTTCTGTTATAACATATGAAAAGTTATTATTATTTCTATGCTTGCGTCATGCAAAGCACACTATTGTTATTGCTCATACTTTTTTTCTTTATTATTCTTGACACTTTTTGGGACCTATTTCCTACAGTTTTTACACTACACACACAATTCATACATCAAACTCCTGCAGAGCTGGATGCTGATGTGACATGCTGTGACTTCTTGGGGGGGATGTCTTCTACATCCTGAAATATATTCCTGGGGGGAGTGGTATTATTATAATTTACTATTATCATTATTGTTGTTATCATAACTATCAAACTTAACAACCTACTCTTTCTTAATCTCTCTTTGGTAGGGGGCAGTATTTTGACGTCCGGATGAAAAACATGCCCAAAGTAAACTGCCTGTTACTCAGGCCCAGAAGCCAGGATGTGCATATAATTGGTAGACTTGGATAGAAAACACTCTAAAGTTTCTAAAACTGTTAAAATTATGTCTGTGAGTATAACAGAACTGATATGGCAGGCAAAACCCTGAGGACAAAATACAAATTCAGCCTATCTCTATTTTCAATGGTTAATGGGCTTCCACTAGATGTCAACAGTCTTTAGAAAGTTTCAGGCTGGTTTTTGGAAGTGGTTTTTCTAGGTGGCTCCCATTTTGGCTGTAGTGTTTCCAAGCGCGTGGAAGAGAACACGTTCTTTGGTATTTTTCTCCGGTAAAGACAATAACGATTCTCCATCTTAAATTGTATCATTTATTTACGTACGGTTTGATTATAAATGTTGTTTGACTTGTTTGGAAAAGTTTATTAGTAACGTTTGGGATTCTTTTTGTATGCATTTTGATGGAGGGAAACTGGGTGGATTATTGACCGAAGGTTGCCAGCTAAACTGAGTTTTATGTATATAACTTACAAAAGACATTATCGAACAAAAGGACCATTTGTGATGTAACTGGGACCTTTTGGAGTGCCAACAGAAGATCTTCAAAGGTAAGGCATTTTTTTATATCGCTATTTCTGACTTTCGTGTCGCACATGCCTGGTAGAAATATGTTTTTCATGTGTTTGTATGCGGGGCGCTGTCCTCAGATAATCGCATGGTTTGCTTTCGCCGTAAAGCCTTTTTGAAATCTGACACCGCGGCTGGATTAACAAGACGTTAAGCTTTATTTTCATGTATTACACTTTTGATTTTATGAAAGTTAAATATTTATAATACTGTAGTCTGCAATTTCACCTGATGTTTGTCAGGTGGGACGCTACCGTCCCTCCTGCCCATAAATTAACTTACAGTACGCCCTGTACATTGCAATGGAAGCACCGTGTGATTTCACTAAGGTATGTATAAATTATGAAATTCTCATCACTAGTGGATATAATGTTCTTTGGGATACACATCCGATTGTGTGATTTTCTTTTTCAAAGGAAAACATGCAGCAAATTAGGCGATGGTGGTGCCTAGTTCTCTTGCAGGACTTTCCCATGCCGTAAGTATTGAACATTTATAAAAACTTTCATTTGCATCCTTAAAATCACTTGTTTCACTGTAGCCAGACTGATCTGAATATACACTGCTCAAAAAAATAAAGGGAACACTTAAACAACACAATGTAACTCCAAGTCAATCACACTTCTGTGAAATCAAACTGTCCACTTAGGAAGCAACACTGATTGACAATAAATTTCACATGCTGTTGTGCAAATGGAATAGACAAAAGGTGGGAATTATAGGCAATTAGCAAGACACCCCCAAAAAAGGAGTGATTCCAACAGGAGAGTGGCGCTACCAGGAGACAGGCCAGTACATCAGGAGACGTGGAGGAGGCCGTAGGAGGGCAACAACCCAGCAGCAGGACCGCTACCTCCGCCTTAGTGCAAGGAGGTGCACTGCCAGAGCCCTGCAAAATGACCTCCAGCAGGCCACAAATGTGCATGTGTCTGCTCAAACGGTCAGAAACAGACTCCATGAGGGTGGTATGAGGGCCCGACGTCCACAGTTGGGGGTTGTGCTTACAGCCCAACACCGTGCAGGACGTTTGGCATTTGCCAGAGAACAGCAAGATTGGCAAATTCACCACTGGCGCCCTGTGCTCTTCACAGATGAAAGCAGGTTCACACTGAGCACATGAGCACATGTGACAGACGTGACAGAGTCTGGAGACGCCGTGGAGAACGTTCTGCTGCCTGCAACATCCTCCAGCATGACCGGTTTGGCGATGGGTCAGTCATGGTGTGGGGTGGCATTTCTTTGTGGGGCCGCACAGCCCTCCATGTGCTCGCCAGAGGTAGCCTGACTGCCATTAGGTACCGAGATGAGATCCTCAGACCCCTTGTGAGACCATATGCTGACACATGTGTCGTGTCTTTGCTATCGTTAAATTGAAGACTTATAGTTTTTATCATATATTCCTGTAATTAGGGCTTACGCTATCACTTGAGTAATAATGTAACTAATTAACTATGAATTCGAGGGCACCAGGGAAAGTTATTAGATTACAAAGTTATAATTTCCCAATATAACCTTTCAAATATTTTCATATCTGATCAATAGTCTTCTAATTAATGATTTATTTACTCTACCTCGTCAGTCTCATTCCAAACGTCATAAATCGTTGATTATCTGCACGAACCCAGTCTTCACTATGAGTCATCCATACATCAATTGTCTTAAATCATTTATTTATTACTAACTAATTAATTCACAGAAATGCATAAACAAACAAACAAACTTAAAATAGTTACATGAAATGATGGGAGCAATATGCCCTAGTGGGCTGAACCGGCATGGCGGCTGTTAGACAAAGGGAAAGTTGCGTTCGACTAATAATTCACTACAGAGTCCATAACTATAACAATTGACATGCTAATCCTTACACATGAACGCTCACTCATTCGGGAACAATTGCAATCAATATATATATAGTTACGTTCAGTGTGTGTGTCGTCTTGATCGTTGGAGAGAAGTTCGTTTTTGTTGGAGATTCGTCGGTCTCTGTCTTGGCTATTGTGGATTGTTCAGAGGGACATTCGTTATAGAATGATTGTTTCGGCGGTTGTCTTTCTTCGCGTTCAATGATACCGATTTCCTAGCTGCAGACTAGAATTCAATATCAAAGACTTGTTATGATTCGTATAAGAGTTTTAACCACGTGGGATGGTTAAAAGATTCAGCAGTCTGGTCTCAAACCTTGGCCCTCTCGTTATCGAGGTAAGCTGGTCTGCAACCTTTGTCCTCTCGTGATTGAGAGAAACATGGTCTTAATGGTAATTTCTTAGGAGTTGGGTTTTATTCAGATACCAGAGAGGGGTGGTCCCATGGTCTCTGACCCATACTGGGCTCAGGGCGGTCCTTGGATTTAGTTCAAATCAAAAAGGTATTTGTATTTTTCTTAATTAAACAGTCCAAAATCATATTACACAATTATACAAACAGTATCATACTCACTCATTCATTTTATACAACAAACAGATGTAAACCTCATATCTGAGGTTATTATATAAACAGCGGTATGGTAATGTGGTCCCACAGTCTCTCCTGAGTTTCCCACATGGGGACAAATGGACATGTTAATAGCTAGGATCTTCACCAATCTTTCCTACTTTGTCAGGAACATGAAATATGTTCGTACCTCAAGTTCTGTGAGGTGGAAGAGAATTCCTTTGTCCTGAAAGTTTACCCTCTGTCTTAATACTGTTTGTGGTGGGGAGATTCTCAGGAATTTACGGCATCTCTCTGTGATCACCGCATGGGTTGTGGTGGAAAGGGAGAGGCAGGGAGAGGGGGATGGGGTTTGCTATACCCACGCAGGCAACGTCATGACATACCCCCCCTGGTGGTTTGGATCTTGTTTGTCCTGCAAGTTACAAATCAACATAAAATCATGAACACGTGGTGTCCTGCTTGTAGATCATCGTTGCAGTCCCCTCTGGTGGTTGAACTTGGTAGGCTTCTCTGGAAGCGGAGCAGTCCATCACAAGGATGGCAGTTGATGTCCGGTTGATGATCGCCGTTGAGGTCCCTTCTAGTGATGTACCTTGGTAGGTTCCCTGGAAGCTGCAAAGTACCCCAAGGAGGGCCAGGGGATGTCCTGGTTGGTGATCGCCGTTGCGGTCCCCCCCTTGGTGGTTTACCTTGGTAGGCTCTCTGACAGCGGGCATGCCGCCACAAGGATGGGCCGTGGGTGTCCGGATTTGGGGTCGCCGTTCCGGACCCGTCGTCTGGTTGTCGTCCAGACTGGAAGATCTGAGCAGTAACTTAGGCAGATGTTAACAACGCACACACACTCATGAAATATATATATAATTACATTCATTCCCCAATGAGCGGCGTTGTGGCACTAAGTGAATGTTGTATGGGGAAGTTGTTTATGGCTCTATCACTTCCTAAATGTCAAAGGAACTGAACCGAAACGGAATGAAAGCATAAACAAAACAAAAACAAAATATAGTTCTCACACAAAAATCATCTAATTGGACTGTATTCTATATACGTCCAATGTTCTGGCAAAATGACTATCATGGCATTGTCTCTAACGCCATATCTAGGGTTTTCCTACTTGGTGTGTTGCTTAGGCATTATCCTAAGTTGATAACTATATGATAACTTTACAGCTGTAAGGCACTAGTTTTGGGCAGTCTACAGGGATGACCTATGGACTTATGGGAAGAAAACTGGTGAGTGCTGTAGAGACAAAGGCCTAGAAGTAAATGTTCAACTTTACTAAGGCTGGTATTTTGCTTGGACCCTTAAGTGATCCTAGCATAAATCCTAATTGGATGTTCCGTTGTGCATGTGCGTTTATGCTTAAACAAGCGCGCATGTCAAGGGAAGAAAACCAAGTATCCTGGCAGATTACAACTTGTTCAGAATGAGTCTGACGTAGTCAGGTAATTTTCAGGTCGATGCCTGGAGGTCAGTCAGAATTGGTGTCGAGGGAGTCTGTAGAAGTTTTTACTAATTCACTGTGTCTTCCACTATTGTAGTGGTGATAGGTATGAAGTCTATTTCATAGCTATGTTATCCACGGAGGAGCTAACCTCACGACGGAAGTAATCTTTAAGTATTGGACCCGTCGTACGTGGTGTGATCATGGTTAGTGATTCTAATAATTTTCCTCCTGAATGAAGGATTCTATTTATTAGTGGCATGTGTGTTAACCATTGGAAGAGTGCACTGGAGATTCCCTTCCCTGTGTTGCACTCTGAGTGACTCCTATGTCGCTATTGTCAAGGGTAATTTGATTGGTTAGGTCTCTAACCTTCTTACTGATTGTAGCTAGACTGACTGTTGCTGGTATTGGTACTGGTGCTCAAAGGGGCCAGTTATCCTACCGATTTATTTTGAAATATTATAATACCGGAACACATGATTGGAGCATTTTACTAGTTGTATTGTAGTTGAACCTACACATGGCAAGGAATTATTATTGTTGCCATTTGTTTTGGAGGTGGACAAGTCCACTGGACTTCCTTTACGACCAGTGCGGTACACCTCAGTACTATTTTTAGATGTGCTCTAAGATAATCCCCGTCTAGGGGCCTGTCTGCTCCTCAATGTTCTCATAGGGGAGTTTACAACTAGATTTGATTTATGCTCTGGCGGCCTCGTATGGTGTTGTCCGTAGTCTTGACCCCCCCACCGGCTGCGATGAGGCTCATCATGGGTCTGGGCTACTATTCCCCCCCTTTGTGTCTCGGGACCCCCCCACCAGCGAGTGGTGTTGGTGTCCGAGGCGCAAATGAAAAGATCGGACCCGATGTACGAGTTGTCAGCGGCCGCGTTGGTATGAGAATGGCTGTAACCTTTCAACCAAATCTCCTGGTGTTTGTGCTTCAAAACGCTCAGTGGCTGTCGAGGCATGTCAGTCACCATCACTTCCGCGTGTAGCAACCTCTTCAGTACCTGCGAACTGAGACGAGGATATCGGTCTGTGATATCGCCCAGTGTTTCACCAGTGGGAATCATTGGGTCAGTTGCTGGACTGACGCCATTAGTGTCATTGCAAGGGGTGACAGTCCCCAGCAAAGCAGAAGGTGTATCATCGGAAGCAGAGTATACTCTGCGCATCAATGTTTTTCTTGCTGAGACGGCCGCAGTGCTTGCGGAAATGTCTGAAGGGCAAGAGGAGTTCATCTCAACTACCGTATTGCACGACTGCACGGAGGAGGGAAGTTGTTTATTCACAGAGACAGCTGGCTCGATGTCATGAAAAGAATGGTCCATCAGGTTGGCTGATGGAATGTGTCGAGATATTGTAATATCTCCTTGGATCGGATTCTGCCCCAAGAGGTTTTTAAACGTCTTTTTCCCAAGGGGTGCTTTTGACAGATATCCCTCGTGACTGACTGCGTTGCAGCTAGCGTTAGGGGAAGACAGTGTGGTCAGTGGAGAAGGCAGGGTGGCCTGTGACCATACCTGGTTGGTTTTCCAATCCATCAATGGGAGTAACCGATCCATCAAGTCTGCTCCAAGTAGCAGGGGTACGGTTTCGAGGCTGGTGACATACACAGGGTGAATGAGCGATACGTCCTTGAAGTGTAGTTTCAGCATGACTCTCAATGTGAGAGCCGAGGTAGTCTGAGTGACTCCTTGAAGTGTAGTGTCGCATCGTTCCACTTTTAACCAACGTTTAGTTGGCTTCAAAGCCTTTTTGAGATCATCAAACAATGTTTGAGAGATGAGTGATATTGTCGCACCCGAATCAATTAGCGCATGGCAAGTTAAGCAGTCCTCCAGGACTGTTTCCAGGTACGGGCGTTTAGATTCGTGGTTAGTGGACATATTCCCCACAAAGTGGAGTGATTGTTCGCAACGACGTGATGTGCCATTTCTGTTCAAGGTGGAAGCAGATTGACTTTTACGATTTTGAGTGGGCTTGGCTTTAACGAAGCGTTTGACCTTTTTCTTCGCAACCTGTGTATCAGAGTCTATAGACAAAGCCCGGGGGCTTGTTTCTTGATCAAGCGGGCCCTGGATAGGGTCTTGAATGAGAGCGGGAGAAATTTGAACTTTAACGTCCTTGCTAAGGGTGTTAATTCCTGCGGACCTGGTGTCCGGTAATTCCCCGTCTAGTCCTTGTGACTTATCTTTTACCCTTTTCTCAAATTGTTCTCGCTTTACTTCTTCCTGTAGTGGAACTTCTGGGGAACATTGGTCTACGTTTTGATTGTCCTTCAACCCTTTGTTACCCTTGTGCTCTGACACTTTGTGTGGGTTGGGTGCAGGAACGTAGCGAACAGGTCTATTGTAGCGGTAGTCATGTTGATTGCGACGTACTTTACAGTTATTTCGACCGCAGAGGTTATTGGAATCATGGTTTCGTGGTAGAAACTGTTGTTGTGCGTCCTCTCTCAACGCTCCAATACCTGATAATGCACCCTCTAGCTGGAGTGAGTGCTCCTGGTCAAACTTCAAAACCGAGTGGTCAGGGCTCTTAGCGTTGTGAACTTTTGATGCCTCAAAAGCTGTGCTTGCAAGCTCTCTGAGTTGTAAGATAGGCAAGCCAACGTGGGCGGCAGGGCCCAAGTAGGTAATGAAGGTAGGATACATGTTCGACAGGAACATTTGTTTAAAAGGTAACAGGTCTTCCATGCCTGTTTCAGTGAGTAGGCCAAAGTAAGCTGAACGAAGCCTATGATAGTAAGCTTGTGGGTGTTCGTTCCGAGCTTGTTTAACGGTGTTAGCCAGTGAGCTATTGTGCTTGCGAGTCGCAGAACCACTGAATTCTACTTTCAAAGCTGTGGCAAGTTTAGCGTAGTCATTTAGCACGTGTTGCTGTTGTAGACGAATGAACCTTGTCACGTGTCTATTTGACGTTCGCTTCAACAGGTAAACCCTGTCAGAAGCTGTAGCGTTCGGGTAGCCATCCAACGCGTCCTCTATGTCAGTTAGGAACGTCTCAGTATCGTTTGGCTGACCTGGAACGGGGTCAAAGGTGGGGAAATACTTGACGAGTTTGTCAAGGTATTCCGCGCCAAGCGGGCGGAGAGGGTTGGCTTCATCCTGTGGAGAGATTGGGGCCGAAAGGCCAAGAGAAGAAGCCAATCCTTGTTGTTGTTGGCCAAGAGGTGCAATATTACTCAGTGCCGAATGGCCAAGAGGAGAAGACTGAGGGACACATGAGGGAGGCAAGGTCTGAAACCTATCGTCTTTACTGATGTGAGTACAGGGCTCCGGTTGCTTGGATTGGTAGTCGCGCTGTAGAGCGTGACCATTCTGGACTTCATCCAGATGGTACCTAAGGGTGGTATTCTGCTGCATTGCAGAGTCCACTTGAGCGCTTAGAGTACTGATTTTGGACACGTGAGTGTCACACTTGCTCCTTTCAGTCTCAAACTTATCTGTCATGGTTTCCAGATAGAGGTCTCGAGTACGGAGCGAGATATTCAGTGATGAGATTTCCGCTGCTTGCTTAGAAATCAATATTTCCATCTTCATCACCTGAGTTCTCTCATCATTCATTTGGTCAGCGACTTCAATGAGTTCTGCTGACTTGTCATCCAACTTTGACATTATGTTCATTAACTGATCGTCTTTGGTCTGCAGCGTTTTGAGTAGAACCGTGTTATTTTGAGTAACGTTCAACATAACTGCATGCATGTTATCAAGTTGAGCGCTCCTGTTTGTAGATAACTCTTCAGATTTATCTAGTTTGCCGTGGACATCATCGTATTTAGTTTTGACTAAATCGAGTTGTTCCTGTAGCATTTGATTTTGTTCCTGTAGAAAACGATTTTGTTGAAGAGCTTGTGCTTGTTCATCGTCATACGTTTTTGCAATTTTATTTAATAGTTCAGTTTTCAAGCGCTGCTCCATAGCTAGCAGAATTTTTCCATTTTCTGCATTTGTCATTAGTTTCCTGGTTCTCTCCACCTGTCCCTCCATGTCTACCATCACCTGCTCGTGCTTCAGCTGTGCACTGCGGTATTGGACAGATGCCAATCTCGGGTGGCAAGACATCAGGGCTAGACTGGAGAGAACATTTACGAGGCCTGCGCCTGATGGTTGATTTTGGAAAGCGCTGTTGTCTGCTTTTCCACGAAGGGCATAATTAGTGTTGGTATCGCTGCTGAGGTCAGAGATCAATACATTTGCGGGTGGAGGTTCACTAATTAGCGGGCGGGTGGGGATTACCCCCTCTGATGGCTTGCACATTATTAGAACATTTTGAAAGGAAAAATGTTTTTCCTAAATTTGGTTTTGGAATATATTGGAAGCTGCAAAGACAAGTTTTAATCTTTTTATAGACGTTAATGAGCTATCAGTACTGGACAGTACTGTGGAAGTTGGACGTGAATGAATTTGCAAAAGCAAATTGAATTAATTAATCAATGTCAATGATTAATCCTACCTTTGTAGGCTATCTCGGTATTAAACTTTAACATGAGATGTGGCTTCATCTAGGTTAATATGATAAGTTTAAAAGTGTCTCATTTGATTGGAAGAACATTAAATTATGTTCAACAATTTAACTTATTAAATTGAATGAGACGATAATCCATACAATCTCTGTTGATTGGATATCATAAGTGTGAACAGTAGACCAAATGTTTGGAACATTCAACACTGTGGCACTTCTCCCTAAGGCCGAAACCACATGGGATTCCCGCTGGGGCGGGGCTTCTGTCAGTAGTGGATTACTGACTGGGTTTTGAAAAACCCAAATTTTACTGATTGATCAATTTAATGATAAATCAAACCTGTATAGGCAATTTGTGAATTCAACTTTAATTAACCTGAGAAGTGCTTAATCTAGGTTAATATGAGAAGTTTAAGATGTCTCATTTAATTGGAAGAACCTAGAAAATTATGTCCGACAATTTAAATAAATAAATTGAATGAGACCCAAACAATTGATATTGCTGGATTATTTAAACGTGATCCACGTTTGGATAATCGCCACTCCTTTTAAGGGATGTACTTGCGGTTCTTTACCACCAGGATGCGGAAATCAAACGGAAGTACAAAGGGTGGGACTTCTGTCGCGCGAGGCGGAGGAATTTAAACGGACACAGAACGTGAAAAAAAAAATCCCTCTATGTTAAAACCTGTTGAGGATGGGGGCGCTGTTGAGACTATTTATGCTAATTGGGTAATTTTTGAAACGGCTTCCCACAAAATCCTTGATCGTACAATATGCATATTATTATTATTATTGGATAGAAAACAGTCTATAGTTTCTATAGGAGTTGAAATTTTGTCTCTAAGTGGAACAGAGCCCATTCTACAGCAATTTCCCTGACATGGAGTCAGATTTCAGAAATGTTGGCCACTGTTCTGAAGTCAGTTAAAAGGGCACTGTTATTGCTATGACTATACAGACACTGCTTACGTCTTCCCCTGGATGCCTTTACGTGATGACGATTTCAATGGGGTCGATTGCGCGTTCACAGGCACTACAAATGAAAAAACCCTGAGACTAGTCATTCTTTTGGAGCTGCGTCATGCGCCTAGAGGACACCGGCCCGCACCTGTTCCAAGCATTAGTGAAGGGGGTAATATTACTCGGGTCATGTTTCTACTCGTTATGGGAGTTAAAAACATCATAAGGTAGTTAATTTAAAGCGTTTTATAGCAATTTATATCCGTTTAGTGCGATTTTGGGACATTTATTTCTTTAACGCTGTGAATAGCTGGGCACGCTTTCAGTTCATCCCGAACGCAGTTGGCATTTCCACATGGCAAGAGGACAGCTTTCCACCAAAAGACGATTACTCCCAAGAAAGGATCCTTTGCCCAAGATACTGATGGAAGAACAGCTCAAAGTAGGACATTTTTATTATGATAAATCGTGTTTCTGTCGAAACATTTTAGTGGCTTAGGACGCCATGTTTTTTGACGTAGCTTCGCTTGGCGCAAATTGTATTGAAAAGTAAGGATAAATTAAAAAATGTAATTCCGCAATTGTATTAAGAATTAAATTGTCTATCAATCCCTGTCCACCCTTTATTTTTTAGTCACGTTTATGAGTATTTATGTATAAGAGTAGATCACTGTCTAAGAGGCGCAAGGACATTTTCTGACCAGCTGAGCTACATTTCACATTGTCTAACCATGATTTTGGTGGCTAAATATAAACATTTTCGATCAAACTCTATATGGATTGTGTAATATGATGTTACAGGAGTGTCATCTGAAGAATTCTGAGAAGGTTAGTGAAAAAATTAATATATTTTTGGCGATGTTGACGTTATCGTCCACTTTGGCTAGAATCAATGCTGGGCTGCTATGTGCTATGTGCTATGCTAATATAACGATTTATTGTGTTTTCGCTGTAAGACACTTAGAAAATCTGAAATATTGTCTGTATTCACAGGATCTGTGTCTTTCGATTCTTGTATGCTGTGTATTTTTACGAAATGTTTGATGATTAGTAAGTAGGTAAACACGTTGCTCAATGTAGTTTTTCTAGTCCATTTGTGACGGTGGGTGCAATTGTAACCTATGCCATCTACCTGAAATATGCACATTTTTCTAACAAAACCTATCCCATACCATAAATATGTTATCAGACTGTCATCTGATGAGTTTTTTTGTTGGTTAGGGGCTATAAATATCTTAGTTTAGCCGAATTGGTGATGGCTACTGGTGTTGGTGGACAAATAAAAGATGGTGGATTATGCTAATGTGTTTTTAGGTAATAGATGTACATCTTTACATATTGTGTCTTCCCTGTAAAACATTTTAAAAATCGGACATGTTGACTGGATTCACAAGATCTGTGTCTTTCATTAGCTGTATTGGACTTTAATGTGTGAAAGTTAAATATTTTAAAAAAAAATATTTTTTTTAATTTCGCGGCACTGGTTTTTCAGTGGGGGGGGGGGGGGGGTGTGCCGCTAGCGGCACGCTGATCCTAGACAGGTTAGCATGCATCTCGTGGATTTCCCACCTTGTGCTAGCTTACATTGTTCAGAAATATCACGTTCTAAGCAGAAAATAGGGTCCCTCTCGCCATGGAGAAGTTAGGTTTACTAGTGACGTCTCACCTTAAACCATTCGGCCTACTTTGCTAGCGCTATGTTGACCGGAGCGACACGGTACATAATAGGGGTTTGCCTGTAGTCAGTCCACACTGGTTTAGTGTGGTAGGCAGACAATTTACTTCGGCTCGGTCACCGAACGAATATCTTCTAATTTCTAACCTTATTGGCTCTAGAAGTTAATATTGACCGACAGACATAGTACCGTTTGGCCTAACAGACTAAGTCTGGAATTTACCACTCACTGCTCTGACGCTAAAAGACCGGAGGCGCAATGTAGCCTCTTCAAATAGGAATACACACACGCAACCAATTTTTATAGAAAGCAGTCTGTTTGTACAATTTTTGTTTGCACAATTGATATTTGGAATTACACAGCAGAGTCTAATTCTATCTTAGATTCCTCCCAGGGGGCGTCATATATGTCGTGTCTTTGCTATCGTTAAATTGAAGACTTATAGTTTTTATCATATATTCCTGTAATTAGGGCTTACGCTATCACTTGAGTAATAATGTAACTAATTAACTATGAATTCGAGGGCACCAGGGAAAGTTATTAGATTACAAAGTTATAATTTCCCAATATAACCTTTCAAATATTTTCATATCTGATCAATAGTCTTCTAATTAATGATTTATTTACTCTACCTCGTCAGTCTCATTCCAAACGTCATAAATCGTTGATTATCTGCACGAACCCAGTCTTCACTATGAGTCATCCATACATCAATTGTCTTAAATCATTTATTTATTACTAACTAATTAATTCACAGAAATGCATAAACAAACAAACAAATTTAAAATAGTTACATGAAATGATGGGAGCAATATACCCTAGTCGGCTGAACCGGCATGGCGGCTGTTAGACAAAGGGAAAGTTGCGTTCGACTAATAATTCACTACAGAGTCCATAACTATAACAATTGACATGCTAATCCTTACACATGAACGCTCACTCATTCGGGAACAATTGCAATCAATATATATATAGTTACGTTCAGTGTGTGTGTCGTCTTGATCGTTGGAGAGAAGTTCGTTTTTGTTGGAGATTCGTCGGTCTCTGTCTTGGCTATTGTGGATTGTTCAGAGGGACATTCGTTATAGAATGATTGTTTCGGCGGTTGTCTTTCTTCGCGTTCAATGATACCGATTTCCTAGCTGCAGACTAGAAGTCAATATCAAAGACTTGTTATGATTCGTATAAGAGTTTTAACCACGTGGGATGGTTAAAAGATTCAGCAGTCTGGTCTCAAACCTTGGCCCTCTCGTTATCGAGGTAAGCTGGTCTGCAACCTTTGTCCTCTCGTGATTGAGAGAAACATGGTCTTAATGGTAATTTCTTAGGAGTTGGGTTTTATTCAGATAGCAGAGAGGGGTGGTCCCATGGTCTCTGACCCATACTGGGCTCAGGGCGGTCCTTGGATTTAGTTCAAATCAAAAAGGTATTTGTATTTTTCTTAATTAAACAGTCCAAAATCATATTACACAATTATACAAACAGTATCATACTCACTCATTCATTTTATACAACAAACAGATGTAAACCTCATATCTGAGGTTATTATATAAACAGCGGTATGGTAATGTGGTCCCACAGTCTGTCCTGAGTTTCCCACATGGGGACAAATGGACATGTTAATAGCTAGGATCTTCACCAATCTTTCCTACTTTGGCAGGAACATGAAATATGTTCGTACCTCAAGTTCTGTGAGGTGGAAGAGAATTCCTTTGTCCTGAAAGTTTACCCTCTGTCTTAATACTGTTTGTGGTGGGGAGATTCTCAGGAATTTACGACATCTCTCTGTGATCACCGCATGGGTTGTGGTGGAAAGGGAGAGGCAGGGAGAGGGGGATGGGGTTTGCTATACCCACGCAGGCAACGTCATGACACATGCACATTTGTGGCCTGCTGGAGGTCATTTTGCAGGGCTCTGGCAGTGCACCTCCTTGCACTAAGGCGGAGGTAGCGGTCCTGCTGCTGGGTTGTTGCCCTCCTACGGCTTCCTCCACGTCTCCTAAAGTACTGGCCTGTCTCCTGGTAGCGCCTGCATGCTCTGGACACTACGCTGACACACAGCAAACCTTTTTGCCACAGTTCGCATTGATGTGCCATCCTGGATGAACTGCACTACCTGAGCCACTTGTGTGGGTTGTAGACTCCGTCTCATGCTACCACTAGAGTGAGAGCACCGCCAGCATTCAAAAGTGACCAAAACATCAGCCAGGAAGCATAGGAACTGAGAAGTGGTCTGTGGTCACCACCTGCAGAATCACTCCTGTTTTGGGGGGTGTCTTGCTAATTGCCTATAATTTCCACCTTTTGTCTATTCCATTTGCACAACAGCATGTGATATTTATTGTCAATCAGTGTTCCTTCCTAAGTGGACAGTTTGATTTCACAGAAGTGTGATTGACTTGGAGTTACATTGTGTTGTTTAAGTGTTCCCTTTATTTTTTTGAGCAGTGTATATTTTCATATTGAATGTATATAATGTATGTCATTCACTCACTAAGGTCTGAAGAAGAGAGGTTGAAAGATTGAAAAGGCGGCGAAAACAAAACACACTACAGGTAGGAGGTGTCATATGGCAGTGGTATAGTCTTAAATCAATGTTTAAAGACTTAAACCCCCCCCTCTCATATGATGAGTGGTATAGTCTTAAACCAATGTTTAAAGACTTAAACCCCCCCCCCTCCAATATATTTCAGGATGATGTAGAGGTCATATCAGCATCCAGCTCTGCAGGATCAGGTACTGTATAGGCTATTAGCTAAAGTAAGGTGCATTCTTGTACACACATCCCTAGAGGTTCCTTTACATTACTTAATGACCACAATCTGTTTTCTTTCTAGACGATACTGAAAACAAAATGCACGGCGAACTGTGAACTGGGTATGTAGTCTATTGTGTATAATGCTGAAGGCTTGATGCATGTCAAGATATAATAGTTGTGATGACTTGTTGAGTAGTTATAGATATCGCTGAAAACCCCTTTAGTAATAGTGTTTTTTGTTTGCATGGTGGTATTGTCAAAACGGGGTGTAATTTGTCTTGATCACCCAATGAGGCACTACTCTTAATATTTATTCTTCCTTTTTCTTCAAGGAAGCAGATGTTCTTCTAAGGGACACCCTAGAGGCAGCAAGGTGGTGCGAACTCCAAACATTTAAAGGCACTGTTACCCTCCCTAGTGTAATTGGGATGGACGGGGAAGACCATATCACAACCCTTAAAGAACTACGGTTGTATGATGGCCTGGATGAAGAGGAAAATATTCTCCTCTAGGAAACGTTCATGTTCCAGTTACAGAGGGATTATGAGATGTTCTATGTGGAGGCAGTTGACAACAAGAAAATGACTGTCTGTGTCATGCCCAGACCATAGTTTGCTTTGTATGTTTTATGTTTTGTTTGGTCAGGGTGTGATCTGTGTGGGCATTCTATGTTCTATGTCTGGTTTGTCTATTTCTATGTGTTTGGCCTGATATGGTTCTCAATCAGAGACAGGTGTTTTGCGTTGTCTCTGATTGGGAACCATATTTAGGTAGCCTGTTTTGTGTTGTGGGTTATTGTCTATGTGTAAGTTGCCTGTGTCTGCACTTATTGTTTATATAGCGTTATGTTCGTTGGTTATTTTGATAGTGTGTTTGGTGTTCTTCGTTTCGGTAAATAATTAAGAAGAATGTATTTATATCACGCTGTGCCTTGGTTCTCCTCTGTCACGTTCGTTGTAATGTGGAAGAGTCTGCCTCTTGAGGAGCAGGAGTGAAGCCATTTTTGAGGAGTGGTCAAACCTTGTTTTTGTCTGCTGTGTTAATTGTTTCAAGTGTTAATTGTGTTGTTTAGTAAAGATGACGTAAAGTCACACAAGTCTCTGATCTCTTTACTGGAGCTGGTATAACTTAATGTACAAAGCACATGCAGCTTGTCACTATGTCTAAATGGTATAGTCTGTCTCCATTCTCATGAGGAAAGTAAATAGCATTATAAATCAGGATAGGTAGTAACTGTATATATATATATATATATATATATATATATATGCTCAATGAAATAATATAATTACATTAATCAACACAATTTTAACAGTACATGACATACATAACAAGTCTGATGTTCACTGCAACATTATCAGTAGCTTGTCTCAAATATAGCATGAAGCACATTTGCAGGTACCACTTTATACAATATTTCTTACGATCTTCAAAAATGAAATACGTTTGTATCCAACGTGTGCCTTCCATAAACGTTTGTGTTCAGTGTGTGACTGTCAAACCTCAGATGGACAAAAAAAAACAGTTGGTGGGATCAAATGTGGGCGGAGTCAAACGTTTGACTCCGCCCACATTGAGCCCCGCCCCAAATTGCACACTGCAGAACAGGGGTACTTAGATGTGGCAGGGCTATGGCTGCAGCCCGAGGCCACCCACAATATGACAACAGCCAGCTCAAGTGCAGGGTGCGAAATTCAAAATATATATTTTTTTAAATATTTAACTTTCACACATTAACAAGTCCAATACAGCAAATGAAAGGTGCACATCTTGTGAATCCAGCCAACATGTCCGATTTTTAAAATGTTTTACAGCGAAAACAGCACGTATATTTATGTTAGCTCACCACCAAATAAAAAAAGGACAGACATTTTTCACAGCACAGGTAACATGCACAAAGCCAACCTAACTAACCAAGAACCAACCAAACTAACCAACAAACAACTTCATCAGATGACAGTCTTATAACATGTTATACAATAAATCTATGTTTTGTTCGAAAAATGTGCATATTTCAGGTATAAATCATAGTTTGCATTGCAGCTACAATCAGAAATTGCACCAATCAGAAATTGCACCGAAAGCAGCCATAATAATTACAGACACCAACGTCAAATACCTAATTACTCATCATAAAACATTTCTGAAAAATACATAGTGTACAGCAAATGAAAGACAGGCATCTTGTGATTCCAGCCAATATTTCCGATTTATTAAGTGTTTTACAGCGAAAACACAATATAGCGTTATATTAGCTTACCACAATAGCCAGAAAGACAAGCCATTTCCCAGCAGTAAAAGTTAGCGATCGTAACAAACCAGTAAAAGATATATAATTTTTGACTAACCTTGATATTCTTCATCAGATGACAGTCCTATAACATCAGGTTATACATACACTTATGTTTTGTTCGAAAATGTGCATATTTAGAGCTGAAATCAGTGGTTATACATGTTGCTATCGTATCTACTTTTTCCACAACGTCTGGATATTTTTCTGACACTTTTTCTGACACACATATTCTGACCAAATAGCTATTCATAAACATAACAAGAAAATACATGTTGTATAGGAAATGATACATCCATTAGTTCTTAATGAAATCGCAGTGTTAGAATTCTAAAAAATAACTTCATTACGACATCCAGCTTCGGTATAGCTAGAGTACCCCAAAGTTGGGCGCCGACGACTAGTTCACATGTACGACAGATATATGAAATAGCATCATAAAATGGGTCTTACTTTTGCTGATCTTCCATCAGAATGTTGGACAAGGGGTCCTATGTCAAGAACAATCGTTGTTTGGATTTAGAACGTCCATTTTCCCTCTCGATTTAGCAAGCACACTAGCCAAGTGGCGCGAATCTCTCCATGTCAACAAACGGAAGAGAACGGAACATGGCAAAACTCCCGAAAAAATTTCAATAATCTGATGAAACTATATTGAAAAAACATACTTTACGATGATATGGTCACATGTATCAAATAAAATCAAACCCAGAGATATTAGTCGCCTATAACGGCAGCTAAACAGAAGGCAAATCCAGGTCCCTCTTCGCGCTCTCCAGAAAACAAGAAATGGGGGACACGTCATACAAAGAGCTTGTATTCCACTTCAGACCAAGATAAACACTACATTTCTTCTCTCACCGCCTCTTGACTTACAGGGGAAGGTCTATGAAGTGCACGTATACTAATACGTATCATGCCCATTTATAGGCAGGAAGTAGAGCAGAGCCTCGATTTCAGACTTTCCATTTCCTGGTCAGGAAGTTTATGCCAAATGAGTTCTGTTTGACTCACATATATAATTCAAACGGTTTTAGAAACTAGAGAGTGTTTTCTATCCAATAGTAATAATAATATGCATATTGTACGAGCAAGAATTGAGTACGAGGCCGTTTGAAATGGGCACCTTTTATCTGGCTACTCAATACTGCCCCTGCAGCCCAAACAGGTTAAACTATTACAGACTGCAAAAGGGAAGCACTGCCGAGGGCTGCCCAGTGACACAAGCCTACAAGACGAGCTAAATAATTTCTATGCTCGCTTAAAGGCAAGTAACACTGAAACATGCATGAGAGCATCAGCTCTTCCGGAAGACTGTGTGATCATGCTCACCGCAGCCAATGTGAGTAAGACCTTTAAACAGGTCAACACTCACAAGGCCGCTGGGCCAGACAGATTACCAGGACGTGTACTCCGAGCATGCGCTGACCAACTGGCAAGTGTCTTCACTGACATTTTCAACCTCTCCCTGTCCGAGTCTGTAATACCAACATGTTTCAAGCAGACCATCATAGTACCTGTGCCCAAGAACACTAAGGTAACCTGCCTAAATGATTAGCGACCCGTAGCCCTCACGTATGTAGCCATGAAATCCTTTGAATGGCTGGTCATGGCTCACATCAACACCACTATCCTCTCTGACGCAGCCGTGCCGCTAGCGACCCACCTCGACAACATCCGGTGAAATTGCAGAGCTCCAAATTCAAATTACAGAAATAGTAATAATAAACATTCAGGAAAAAAACAAGTGTTATACATCGGTTAAAAGACTAACTTCTTGTTAATCCAGCCGCTTTGTCAGATTTCAAAAAGGCCTTACGGCGAAAGCATAACACACGATTATCTGAGGACAGCGCCCCGCTTACAAAAGCATACAAACATTTTCCAACCAAGCAGATGAGTCACGAAAGTCAGAAATAGAAATAAAATGAATCACTTACCTTTGAAGATCTTCAATCTGGTTGCAGTCACAAGAGTCCCAGCTACACAATAAACGGTTGTTTTGTTCGGTAAAGTCCCTCTTTATATCCCAAAAACTCAGTTTGTCGATGCGTTTTGTTCAGTAATCCACTGGCTCAAAAGTGGTCAAAACATGCAGACGAATACATCCTATTAGTACCGGTAAAGTTTGTCAAAACATGTCAAACGATGTTTATAACTAATCCTCAGGGTGTCAATTATCTAAATAATCGATAATATTTCAACCGGACAATAGCGTATTCAATAGAAAGGAAAAACAACGAAGGGCGCGCACACAGTCACACGTGCAAACCAGTACTGCATGCTTCCCCAGTCCCCTAACCAAAAGGTCTTTTCTTTGTCGTTTTTCAGAAAAAAAGCCTGAAACCATGTCTAAAGACTGTTGACATCTAGTGGAAGCCATAGGAACTGCAATCTGGGCCCTAACCAATTACATAGTCAATAGGCATTCAATGGAAAACCACTCACATCAAAAAATCCCACTTCCACTTCTCTCTGATACTGCACGGCAAGTGGTAACAGAGCGCCAAGTCTAGGTTCAAGAGGCTTCTAAACAGCTTCTAACCCCAAGCCATAAGACTCCTGAACATCTAGTCAAATGGCTACCCAGACTATTTGCATTGCACCCCGCCCCCCCGCTGCTGCTACTCTCTGTTATTAACTATGCATAGCCACTTTATTAATTCTACCTACATGTACATAATTAATTCGACACCGGTGCCCCCCGCACATTGCCACATTGACTCTGTGCCGGTACCCCCTGTATATATCGCCGCTACTGTTATTTACTGCTGCTCTTAAATTATTTGTTATTCTTATCTCTTACTTTTTTAGGGATTTTCTTAAAACGGCATTGTTGGTTAAGTGCTTGTATGTAAGCATTTCACTGTTGTATTCGGCACAGGTGACAAATAAAATGTGATTTGATTTGATGTGGGGGGGGACTCATGGGGAAAGTATGGGGGAGGAGTTGCCCCTAGTTCAGCTAAAGGGTGGACCTGCTAACGCCATTACATTGATGAGGCCCAACTTGAAGACTGGTCTACTTCTAAAACTAATGCTTGAACAGGAACTATTGGACCTCATACTTTCTTTACAGACTGCGTGAGCCAGTCACTTTATCATAGAATTATAAAATCTGCTTTGGAATTGTATTGGTACATTGTATATTGGTACATTGTATCAAAATGTATCTGATGCTTCAAAAGTTCAATGGAATTTAAAGTCATCCCGGCTTTTAACCATTCATTGTGTGTATGCATAGTGATGGTGTCGTACCTTATAATGAATGATCAGTATATGCCACTGTCCACCAAAATACTTTGGTTATGTAGTGACGTTCGGCAACCAGGTGAGGGCAGCATTGTATTGTATGAGAATGTATTGCAACGCCAGAAGAATAATAGATCATCAACGAGTGGAAAATATAAACGACGTGGAAGGTTTGTTCTACGAAGCGCAAGCTTACCAAAACAGCTCAAACATAGAACATATAAGAATGAACTATAGCCATTGGATTCTACCTTGCTGATATACCGCGTGTTATAGTGAAATTATGTACGCTCTAGAGTGCCCCTCAAGCCAATCAGAAACGAGTATTCAACAATGCCATGGTTTAACTTCTACTTCATCACAATCCTGGGTCCGGGAGCACCCCCATCAGTAAAAAAGCTGACTAGCATAGCCTAGCATAGCGTCACAAGTAAATACTAGCATCTAAATATCATTAAATCACAAGTCCAAGACACCAGATGAAAGATACACATCTTGTGAATCCAGCCATCATTTCTGATTTTTAAAATGTTTTACAGGGAAGACACAATATGTAAATCTATTAGCTAACCACGATAGCAAAAGACACAACTTTTTTTTCCAATTTTTTTTTCCTGCATAGGTAGCTATCACAATTTCCACCAAATAAAGATATAAATAGCCACTAACCAAGAAACAACTTAATCAGATGACAGTCTGATAACATATTTATTGTATAGCATATGTTTTGTTAGAAAAATTTGCATATTTCAGGTATAAATCATGGTTTACCATTGCAGCCACCATCACAACTCTCACCAAAGCAACTAGAATAACTACAGAGACCAACGTGAATTACATAAATACTCATCATAAAACATTTCTGAAAAGTACACAGCGTACAGCGAATGAAAGACAAAGATGTTGTGAATCCAGCCAATATTTCAGATTTTTTAAGTGTTTTACAGCGAAAACACAATATAGCATTATATTAGCTTACTACAATAGCCAACCACACAACAGCATTGATTCAGGCCAACAATAGCGATAACGAATAAACCAGCAAAAGATATTAATTTTTTCACTAACCTTCTCAAACTTCTTCAGATGACAGTCTTATAACATCATATTACACAATACATATAGAGTTGTTCGAAAATGTGCATATTTAGCGTCACAAATCGTGGTTATACAATGAGAATAGTAGCCAAGCTGCCAACAATATGTCGAGAGAAATCTTGGGAGAGGCACCTAATCTAATCAGTAACTAATCCTAAACTTGACTGAAAAATACAGGTTGGACAGCAAATGAAAGATACATTAGTTCTTAATGCAATCGTTGTGTTAGATTTTTAAAATTAACGTTACTACGACATACAGCGTGCGTTAAAGCGAGACCGCACCGAAATTAATGGCGGAACATGAGTTTTACATTTTTCAACAGAACAACGAATTAACATCATAAATAGTTCTTACGTTTTGATGAGCTCCCATCAGAATCTTGGGCAAGTTGTCCTTTTTCCCAAAGAATCGTTGCTCGGTTGTAGATTGTGGCCTTCAACGTTGGAATTAGCAGTAAACATTAGCCATGTGGGCCAGACGTGTCCAACTCCCTAGAACGCAGCACAAATAAATACCCGAAAATCGCAATATACTGATATAAACTGATATAACTCGGTTTAAAATAACAACATTATGATGTCTTTAACACCTATATCGAATAAAATCAGAGCCGGATATATCTAAGGCCTATAACGGTAGCTTTCCAGAACGCCATCCTGAGGTCTGTCTTGCGCCATGGCGAAGGGAAAAAAGAAAGGACACCACGTTGCCAGCCCATTTATAAGGCTTCAGATCTACCTAGCAACTCCATTTCAATTCTCACTATTTGCTGACATCCAGGGGAAGGCGTATGCAGTGCATCTCAACCAATAGAATACATGCAAATTAATAAACCGGACTCAGAACAGCCTGCAGATTTCAGATTTCTCACTTCCTCATAGGAATATTGCTCCAACTCGAGTTCTGTTTTACTCACAGATATGATTCAAACGGTTTTAGAAACTAGAGAGTGTTTTCTATCCAATAGTAATAATAATATGCATATTATACGAGCAAGAATTGAGTACGAGGCAGTTTAATTTGGGAACGAAATTATTACAATGTGCAAACAGCACCCCCTATTGAAAAAAGGATAAAATAAGGGTTAATCAACAAGGGGGCTATACGTTCTATGCAAAATAAAGAACGATGAGGCAGATGTGTTCCACTTATGCTAGTGTGTTCCACTAGTTCTCCACTGCTAGTGGAGTGGAACTAACCGTCCATGTCTTGCTATTTAGAAAATCGAATTCAACGATGCCAATAATATTTTCAATTCGACTTTTGCTTTCCAAAGCAGCTCAAACATAGAACATGTAGGAATGAACTATAGTCATTGAATTATACCATGCCTTGCGTTATAGGAAATTATAAACTGGGTGGTTCGAGCCCTGAATAATGATTGGCTGACAACCGTGGTATATCAAACCGTATACCACGCGTTTGACAAAACATTTATTTTCACTCTCCTAATTATGTTGGTATCCAGTTTACAATAGCAATAAGGCACCTCGGGGGTTTGTGGTACATGGCTAATAGACCACGGCTAAGGGCTGTATCCAGGCAATCCGTTTTGCGTCATATACCACACCACCTCGGGCGTTGTTGCTTAAATAATGCACGCTTTAGAATGCCCTTCAAACCAATCAGAAATTAGTATTTAACATTGCCATTATATTAAAATAATATAATAGTAATATATACCATGCAGCAAGACACTTTCATCAAAAAGCGACATAGAGTAGTATCGTGCGTGGATGCATTCTATTCGTACAAATATTACACCTTTATTCAGAATAGTTGAGCATTGTTATTGATTGCTTCTTCTTTATGGAATTTATGAATGATATGTTTGGGAATGGTGACATTAGTAAAAGTGTGCTTAGTGCCCCTCGGTGCCAATCAGTAATGTGGTCTGAGAGAGGAGCCCTGATTGTAGTGGGCTGTGATGATTAGGAATGGCTTCCTTCAAGGGTGGGCTTCTTCACTATGACGATGGGAAGCAATCAGGCACCCAATTAAATGAGTGCGCACATTTATGATGCAAGTGCAACCCCTTAAATCACCTTGTTACATTTGTAGGGTATTTGGCTTCAGAACATACTGATAATGCAGTATAATCAAATCAAATTTTATTAGTCACATGCTCCAAATACAAAAGGTGTAGACCTTACAGTGAAATGCTTACTTTTCGAGCCCCTAACCGACAGTGCAGTTTTAAACAATATGGACAAGAATAAGAGATAAAAGTAACAAGTAATTAAAGAGGAGCAGTAAAAAATAACAATATATACAGGGGGTGCTGGTACAGAGTCAATGTGTGGGGGCACTGGTTAGTTAAGATAGTATGTATATGGAGGTAGAGTTAATTAAAGTGACTATGCATAGATGACAACAGAGAGTGGCAGTGGTTCGGAGAGGGGATGGGGGGGGGGGGGCGCAATATGAATAGTCTGGATAGCCATTTGACTAGATGTTCAGGAATCTTATGGCTTGGGGGTAGAAGCTGTTTAGAAGCCTCTTGGACCTAGACTTGGCGCTCCGGTACCGCTTGCCGTGTGGTAGCAGATAGAACAGTCTATGACTAGGGTGGCTGAAGTCTTTGACTGTAATAGCTGTCGCTTTCCTCATCCTCAGATGAGGTGAGGAGAGAAGGATCTTCAGACCAATATGCGGAGTCAGGGAAATATGCCATCTTTATTATTAATACGAAAAAACTGATGGCAACACGAAACAAAACAAACACTTTCAAAACTTACAAAATAACAAAACGACGTTGACGCAACCTGAACATAAACTTACATAGACAAACGTAAACTCACGAACAGGAACGGACATCGAAACATACGAACAGCCAAACAGCTCCAAAAGTGAATACATCGAACACAAACGAAGACATCACAGGAGACAATCACCCAAAAACAAACAGTGAGAATGCCCTACCTAAATATGACTCTTGATTAGAGGAAAATGCAAACCACCTGCCTCTAATCAAGAGCCATACCAGGCAAACCGAAACCAACATAGAAACAGATAACATAGACTGCCCACCCAAAACACATGCCCTGACCATAAACACATAAAAACTAACATAAATAGGTCAGGACTGTTACAGTACCCCCCCCCCAAGGTGCGAACGCCGGGCGCACCAGCACAAAGTCCAGGGGAGGGTCCGGGTGGGCAGTTGACCACGGTGGTGGTTCCGGTTCAGGACGCTGTCCCCGCACCACCATAGTCACTCCCCTCTTCTTTCTACCCCTTCTACTGACCACCCTAACACTACCTTCCCCTAAATAAACAGCTAGCACCGGGACAAGGGGCAGCACCGGGACAAGGGGCAGCACCGGGACAAGGGGCAGCACCGGGACAAGGGGCAACACCGGGACAAGGGGCAGATCCCGGCTGAAGGACTCTGGCAGGTCCTGTTTGGACGGCTCTGGCAGGTCCATGCAGGCTGACGGCTCTCGACGCTCATGGCAGACTGACGGCTCTCGACGCTCATGGCAGACTGACGGCTCTCGACGCTCATGGCAGGCTGACGGCTCTCTATGCTCATGGCAGGCTGACGGCTCTCGACGCTCATGGCTCTCTGACGGCTCTGGCTGCTCATGGCTCTCTGACGGCTCTGGCTGCTCATGGCTCTCTGACGGCTCTGGCTGCTCATGGCTCTCTGACGGCTCTGGCTGCTCATGGCTCTCTGACGGCTCTGGCTGCTCATGGCTCTCTGGCGGCTCTGGCAGATCCTGTCTGGTTGGCGGCTCTGGCAGATCCTGTCTGGTTGGCGGCTCTGGCAGATCCTGTCTGGTTGGCGGCTCTGGCAGATCCTGTCTGGTTGGCGGCTCTGGCAGATCCTGTCTGGTTGGCGGCTCTGGCAGATCCTGTCTGGCGGGCGGCTCTAGCGGCTCCTGTCTGGCTGACGGCTCTAGCGGCTCCTGTCTGGCGGATGGCTCTGTAGGCTCATGGCAGACGGGCGGCTTTGCAGGCTCATGGCAGACGGGCGGCTTTGCAGGCTCCTGGCAGACGGATGGCTCAGATGGCGCTGGGGAGACGGATGGCTCAGATGGCGCTGGGGAGACGGATGGCTCAGATGGCGCTGAGGAGACGGATGGCTCAGATGGCGCTGGGGAGACGGATGGCTCTGGCCGGATACGGCGCACTGTAGACCTGGTGCGTGGTGCCGGAACTGGAGGCACCGGGCTAATGATAAGCACCTTCCTACTAGTGCGTGGAGCAGGGACAGGGCACACTGAACTCTCAAAGCGTACTCTATACCTGGTGCGTGGTACCGGCACTGGTGGCACCTGGCTGAGGGCACGCACCTCAGGACTAGTACGGGGAGAAGTGACAGTGTGTACAGGACTTAGGAGACGCACAGGTGGCTTAGTGCGTGGGGCCGGAACTGGAGGCACCGAACTGGATACACGCACTATAGGGAGAGTGCGTGGAGGAGGAACAGGGCTCTGGAAATGCACTGGTAGCCTAGTGCGTAGTTTAGGCACTGTAGGTACTAGGCTGGGGCGGGGAGGTGGCGCCGGAAATACCGGACGTGCAGGCGTACTGGCTCTCTTGAGCATTGAGCCTGCCCAACCTTACCTGGTTGAATGCTCCCGGTCGCCCGCCCAGTACGGGGAGGTGGAATAACCCGCACCGGGCTGTGTAGGCGAACCGGGGAAACCATGCGTAAGGCAGGTGCCATGTATGCCGGCCCGAGGAGACGCACTGGAGACCAGACGCGTTGAGCCGGCCTCATGACACCTGGCTCAATGCCCAATCTAGCCCTACCAGTGCGGGGAGGTGGAATAACCCGCACCGGCCTATGCACACGTACAGGAGACACCGTGCGCTCTACTGCGTAACACGGTGTCTGCCCGTACTCCCGCTCTCCACGGTTAGCCTGGGAAGTGGGCGCAGGTCTCCTACCTGCCCTTGGCCCACTACCCTTTAGCCCCCCCCCCCAAGAAATTTTTGGGAGTTACTCACGGGCTTTTCGGGCTTCCGTGCCAGACGCGTTCCCTCATAGCTCCGGTTTCGAGCTTGATTCTCCGGCTTCCATCCACGTCTCCTAGCTGCCTCCTTAAACCACCGCTCCTGGGCTGTGGCTGCCTCACTCTTCTCACGAGAGCAGCGATATTCTCCAGTTTGCGCCCAGGGTCCTCTACCGTCCAAGATCTCCTCCCAAGTCCAGAAATCCTTATTGCTCCGTCGAGCATTCCCATACCGCTTGGTCTCTGTATTTTGGTGGGTGATTCTGTAATAGCTGTCGCTTTCCTCATCCTCAGATGAGGTGAGGAGAGAAGGATCTTCAGACCAATATGCGGAGTCAGGGAAATATGCCATCTTTATTATTAATACGAAAAAACTGATGGCAACACGAAACAAAACAAACACTTTCAAAACTTACAAAATAACAAAACGACGTTGACGCAACCTGAACATAAACTTACATAGACAAACGTAAACTCACGAACAGGAACGGACATCGAAACATACGAACAGCCAAACAGCTCCAAAAGTGAATACATCGAACACAAACGAAGACATCACAGGAGACAATCACCCAAAAACAAACAGTGAGAATGCCCTACCTAAATATGACTCTTGATTAGAGGAAAATGCAAACCACCTGCCTCTAATCAAGAGCCATACCAGGCAAACCGAAACCAACATAGAAACAGATAACATAGACTGCCCACCCAAAACACATGCCCTGACCATAAACACATAAAAACTAACATAAATAGGTCAGGACTGTTACATTGACGATTTTCAGGGCCTTCCCCTGACACTGCCTGGTATAGAGGTCATGGATGGCCGGAAGCTTGGCCCCAGTACTGGGCTGTTCGCATTGCCCTCTGTAATGCCTTGCGGTCGGAGGCCGAGCAGTTGTCATACCAGGCAATGATGCAACCAGTCAGGATGCTCTCGATTGTGCAGCTGTAGAACCTTTTGAGGATCTGAGGACCCATGCCAAATCTTTTCAGTCTCCTGAGGGGGAATAGGTTTTGCCGTGCCCGCTTCACGATTGGCATAGTGTGCTTGGACCATGTTAGTTTGTTGGTGATGTGGACACCAAGGAACTTGAAACTCTCAACCTGCTCCACTGAAGCCCTGTTGATGAGAATGGGGGTGTGCTCGGTCCTCTTTTTCCTGTAGTCCACAATCATCTCCTTCATCTTGATTACGTTGAGGAAGAGGTTGTTGTGCTGGCACCACACGGCCAGATCTCTGACCTCCCTATAGGCTGTCTCGTTGTTGTCGGTGATCAGACCTACCACTGTTGTATCATCAGCAAATGTAATGATGGTGTTGGAGTCATGCCTGGCCGTGCAGTCATGAGTGAACAGGGAGTACAAGAGGGGACTGACCACGCACCCCTGAGGGGCCCCTGTGTTGAGGATCAGCATGGTGGATGTTTTATTACCTACCCTTACCACCTGGGGGCGGCCCGTCAGGAAGTCCAGGATCCAGTTGCAGAGAGAGGTGTTTAGTTCCAGGGTCCCTAGCCTATTGATGAGCTTTGAGGGAACTATGGTGTTGAACGCTGAGCTGTAGTCAGTGAATAGCGTTCTCACATAGGTGTTCCTTCAGTCCAGGTGTGAAAGGGCAGTGTGGAGTGCAATAAAGATTGCATCATCTGTGGATCTGTTGGGGCGGTATGCAAATTGGAGTGGGTCTAGGATTTCTGGGGTAATGGTTTGATGTGAGCCATGACCAGCCTTTCAAAGCACTTCATGGCTACATATGTGAGTGCTACGGGTCGGTAGTCATTTAGGCAGGTTACCTTAGTGTTCTTGGGCACAGGCACTATGGTGGTCTGCTTAAAACATGTTGGTATTACAGACTCGGACAGGGAGAGGTTGAAAATGTCAGTGAAGACACTTGCTAGTTGGTCAGCGTATGCTCGCAGTACACGTTCTGGTAATCCGTCTGGCCCTGCGGCCTTGTGAATGTATGGCCTGGCAGATGTGTGATTGCCAACTTCAGTGGGGTTTGAGATATACACAGGAAAGAATAGATTGACCTTCAGTCAGTGTCAGGCCACTCCTAATGGTTTGAGAAGTCAGGACATGGAACGCTACCCCATATAGTGCCTTCGGAAAGTATTCAGACCCCTTGACTTTTTTCACATTTTGTTACGTTACAGCCTTATTCTAAACGGATTAAATAAAAAATATCCTCAGCAATCTACACACAATACCCCATAATGAAAAAGCAGAAACTGTTTTTTGTAAAACAGAAATACCTTATTTACACAAATACTCAGACCCTTTGCTATGAGTCTCGAAATTGAGCTCAGATGCATCCTGTTTCCATTGATCATCCTTGAGATGTTTCTACAACTTGATTGGAGTCCACCTGTGGTAAATTCAATTGATTGGACATGATTTGGAAAGGCACACACCTGTCTATATAAGGTCCCACAGTTGACTGTGGGACTACAGCAAAAACCAAGCCATGAGGTCAGAGGAATTGTCCGTAGAGCGCCGAGACCGGATTGTGTTGAGGCACAGATCTAGAGAGTACCAAAAGATGTCTGCAGCATTGAAGGTCCCCAAGAACACAGTGGCTTCCATTGTTCTTAAATGGAAGAAGTTTGGAACCACCAAGACTCTTCCTAGAGCTGGCCGCCCGGCCAAACTGAGCAATCTGGGAGAAGGGCCTTGATCAGGCAGGTGACCAAAAACCCGATGGTCACTCTAACGGAGCTCTAGAGTTCCTCTGTGGAGAGGGGAGAACCTTACAGAAGGGCAAACATCTCTGCAGCACTCCATCAACCAGGCCTTTATGGCAGAGTGGCCAGACAGAAGCCACTCCTCAGTAAAAGGCACATGACAGCCCGCTTGGAGTTTGCAAAAAGGCACCTAAAGACTCAGACCATGAGAAACAAGATTCTCTGGTCTGATGACACCAATAAACCTTAATCCTGAATGCCAAGTGCCACGTCTGGAAGAAACCTGGCACCATCCCTGCGGTGAAGAACGGTGGTGGCAGCATCATGCTGTGGGGATGTTTTTCAGCTGCAGGAACTGGAAGACTAGTTAGGATTGAGGTAAAAATGAAGGGCGCAAAGTACAGAGAGGTCCTTAATGAAAACTTGCTCCAGAGCACTCAGGACCTCAGACTGAGGCGAAGGTTCACCTTTCAACAGGACACCGACCCTGAGCACACAGCCAAGACAACGCAGGAGTGGCTGCGGGACAAGTCTCTGAATGTCCTTGAATGGCCCGATCAAACATAACTGGAGAGACCAGAAAATACAAGCTGTTCAGCAACGCTCCCCATCCAAACTGACAGAGCTTGAGAGGATTTGCAGAGAAGATTGTGAGAAACTCCCCAAATACAGGTGTGCCAAGCTTGTAGTGTCATACCCAAGAAGACTCGAGGCTGTAATCGCTGCCAAAGGTGCTTCAACAGAGTACTGAATACAGGGTCTAAATACTTATGGAAATGTGATATTTCATTATTTGTTTTATATATTTGCAAACATTTCTAAAAACGTGTTTTTGTTTTGTCATTATGGGGTATTGTGTGTAGATTGATGAGGGACATTTTTGAATTAGGCTGTAACGTAACAAAATGTAGAAAAAGTTAAGGGGTCTGAATACTTTCTGAAGGCACTGTATTCAGAGTCTTGGTAGGCCGTCGTTGTAAATAAGAATTTGCTCTTAACTGACTTGCCTAATTAAATAAAGGTTAAATTCACTATATTTACTCTCGCATTTGACCTACTCATCCTCTTGCATTTCTATACAGAGTATGTATCTACAGTATGCAGCCAATTACCATTTATCAATCTTTACTGAGATTATTTAATTAATAATAGTCATTATTTGGTGGGTGCTTACATTTGTTCTATTTCACACGTAATCGCGCCTCGGATCAACCTCACAAAGTTCCCGTGAGTATGGGACCGGGTGGATTGACCCTTGGCAACCCTGGAACAATTGGGGTTAAGTGCCTTGCTCAAGGGTACAGACATATTTTTCACCTTGTTGACTCAGGGATTCAATCTAGCGACCTTTCAGTTACTGGCTCAATGCTCTAACCGCTAGGGTATCTGCCACCATAATTTTACAGGGTTAATGTTGTCATTGTGTTCCAACTGACCTCCATGTGACCCTGTAGGATGTGACATAGGCCTTGTCCCTTCCCAGCATCTGACAATGCAATTACATCTCTCTGACATTACTCTGACCAAACAGACACAAATGTAGAGGCTGCATGCTCCATAAAAATAGATAGGCTCCAGGACTAGTTTCTAGGTAACCATTTGACACTGTCGACAATTGCTATGGTAACCAATGTATCCTCCTCTCTCAGTTCTTTGAGGAAATGTGTAAGGATATTCTCTGTGTGTGAATAGTGTTTAAATGATTTTACCACTCCCTAAGTCAGGGTTTGACAGTTGTGAAGACCCAGTCACTACATTCCTAGTAGCTTTTCAACAGACGTTCCTCTAGCATTGACGCTCTGTCTCTTTAATGTCCTAAATCGCTTTACCAGCCTTGTATGACAAACACAATGTGTAAATGAGTGCATGTGTAGCAGTGTAGGCTCCTCAGAGGAGGAAGAGGAGGACCATCATCCTCAGTGAATTTCATAAAAATAAAAATAGTGATTATAAAAGTTTACATTTTTAGTTAAAACTATACTAAATATATTCACGTCACCAAATAATTGATTAAAACACACTGTTTTGCAATGAAGGTTTACATTAACCTTAACAGCACTCTGTGGGGTAGCACCATGGTGTACCTGGAGGACAGCTAGTTTCTGTCTTCCTCTGGGTACATTGACATCAATACAAAACCTAGGAGGCGCATGGTTTTCACCCCCTTCCATAGACTTACACAGTAATTATGACAACTTCTGGAGGACATCCTCCAACCTATCAGAGTTATTGCAGCATGAACTGACATGTTTTCCACCTAATCAAACGATCAGTGAATGAATCTAGTACTGAAAGCATAAGCTACAGCTAGCTAGCACTGCAGTGCATAAAATGTGGTGAGTAGTTGACTCAAAGAAAGAGAAAGACAATATTTGAAAAGTCCTTTACAAATTAATTTAGTCAAAAATGAAGGAGAAGCAAGAGAGAGATAGAGCTAGCTGTATTTTGTTGTATTTTTTTTCACTTTCACTTAACAAGCGAATGCAGATAGCTAGTTTAGCCTACTCAAACACCTGGCTCAAACTGAAAGGGATGCTATGTTAGCTAGCTGGTTATGGCTATCCAACACTGGAGCTCTTCCAAGTCAAGCTTTTGGTTTTCAATTTTTTTTGCCGCTGGTGCCCGCCAGTGTAAATGCTAAACTCCTTGCTGACTGTACACTGTATTGCATGATTATAGCGGATTCACTAACGCACTAGTTCTAGTAGCTATGTTGACCTTGACATTAGCTAATATGGTGACAACTATGTAGGCTGTGTTAAGTATTTAGGTGCTTGGTATTATCCTTGCAGAATAGATGTACAGTAAGCACTCCAAGATTCTGTGTTTGATACTGTCTAGCTATGTACTGTTATGCGCTCATTTTACAATACATCTATCCTCTACTCTTCTACATAACATTGTAGAAGATATGAGAATAGTGATCTAAAATCTAAATGAACCTAATTAGAAAATGTTTCAAAATGAGAGAAAACAGTCATTTTTATTCTAGTGATAGGCTCAACATCTATAAAGCACACATCCGATAACAAGCACATTAAAAGAGTCTGAATATCAGGTATGTCATCAAAGAGAGGCACACTGCACACTTCACTTATGAAGAACAGCAGGTGCAATTCTGAATATACATTTTGTGTGTCCAATTATGGATAAATATCACATTTTACGATCTGAGTCATCATCTCCAACAGGTGACCAGAAATGACCCCATTGTTTACACACTGTTATACCTGAGAACTAGATTCAAGATCACAGGAATCAACTTCAGAATCTCACAAGAATCATGATAATGATTCAGCGCCACTAATTAAGCATCCCCTGAACTCTTTTAATATTGTCTTCCTCTTAATCACTTTACAGCGCAGGACGGGTCACCCCCAATTAACTGGCTCATGTTGATCTTTGTCATCCAGCCTCACCATTATTATATTTTTAGCTTTAATAACCTCACAGTCCCCCAGGAAAAGATGATTGTGTGTGCCTGTGCATGTTGGTAAGGGGCTGAAGGACATTCATTCATACCAGTGGATTATAAAAGATCTGTCAATCATTCTATTTCACTCACATAGACCTGGAGCTGACAGTCCAGACCTCATAGTAGGAAGCTGTTCATCACATGCCATTGTGAGCCCTCTTCATTGTGAGCCCTCTTCATTTTTAGCACTCTTCAGCCATCTAATTTTGAGCATTGAGGCTTGTTTTTAAAAGGCCTTTGAAGTCAGTGAAGATGTCCATGGACAGGGTCGGGTTCAGGTGTGTGTATGCATATTCATTTGTGTGTGTTAGATGTGTTGTGTGATTGCACATGTTTGCAACATCTGTGTGTGTACACCTGTGTATCTGTGGATTGCACGTGTGGGTGCGTCTTTATTGACTGGCAGAGAGAAGGAAACCCCAGGTCCTGCTTGTTCCTTTCAGACTTATAGAAGCAGTCAGTCAGGGGCCCAATAGCACCACTCATAGCCTGCTAGGCTCTGTGGTGTATTTTAAAAGGTATCGGCCTCCCCCATTTCCTCAGGGCCCAGGTGCTTTTAATTAGATTTCTGTTACCAGACTACTGTTATCAGCAGAACTCCTCATATACACACTTCACAACAGCACCCAGCCACTGATTCTGAAGCAGTTTTCAAAATGAATGTGGTCAAATGCAGTAATTTTACAATTGGTGGTGTGTGTGTCACCAAGTTGTACTGTCAATTGTCGTTTGGGTCTTGAAAAAGTACATCAATTTCTGCTATATGTACTTAGAATATGGGATATTTCTAGCCCCATGGCCTTTAATAATAAGTCCCATCATTGAATGAAAATCCCCCAGTGTGTGCAGACAGAATAAAAGCTTTTTATTCCCTGAGACCAGACCACTCAAAAGCTCCAACCTCCAAAATGAAAACGGGCTTCTCAAAGCTACAGTGTACTGTAGGCACACACACTCAAACCCTATTATCTCCAGAGAAACGCTTCTTGCAAATCCCATTATGACAGAACATGAAAGGTCCAGGCTCTGGTCAAGGCACTCAATTCTTAGGAAGTACATACAATTTCCTCTTCTGAATAAGCACTTGTAGTGATAATGAGTAGACAGCAATATTTTGTCAATAATTGTGTTGCTCTGATTTCAATGAATTGCATTATAGAATCCCTTGAAAAGGAACAACGCAAATTCAGCAGCCACTACTGGCCTCTACGATACCTGGTATCACAACATTGTCATGGTGGCTCTAAAGAACATAGCCTTATTTAACAGCAGTTTTACAGTATTTCTTCTGTAGAACATATGCAACAGCTCATGTCTCCAACTTTGTCTATATGTGAACGTGTGTTTGTGCTGATAATATTGAAGGACTATATGTACCTCCCCAGACCTTTGGCGAGCAAGTCAGTCAGTCAGTCACTGCTGAGCAACAATAAGCAAGACATGCTCTGTTCAAGGAACAGCAGGAGGTCCTAACGAGGTATAGCAACTTCAAGGCTGGGACCTCAGAAGGTCAGTAGGCAGGACCGACAGAACTGCACGAGGTCTGACACCAGCGTCTTGAAGTCTCTATACCTTGTTAGGATGTCCTGCTGTTCCATCAAGGGCAGTTTGGCAACGTCTGCTAAGAAGGAGAAGTGAGGGAGGAAATTGTAGGAAGTGATTTTTTGTTCCAGGGTTGCTGTATGACATTGGTCTGGCATGTAGCTTACGGCGGGAGAATCCTTTTACCAAGGAACTTTGTGGGGAAATAGCCTCTTTTAGGCTAAGTGGGTAAGTGAATGTATAGCTATTTTAAAAGCAGCTGTTCTTTCAGCTTTCAGGAATGGTCAAGAAATGTCCCATGTGATTGCATCTCATGAAATAGTTCATTTCATTATTACATATAATTAAATAGCATATTTCATTATTACATGTCATGAAACAGCCCAAGTCATTACATCTCATGAAATAGCCTATGTCATTGCATCTCATGAAATAGCCTATGTCATTACATTTTCCTAAATAGCCCATGTCATTACAGCTCATGAAATAGCCTATGTCATTACAGCTCATGAAATAGCCTATGTCATTACATCTCATGAACTAGCCCGTGTCATTACATCTCATGAAATAGCCCGTGTCATTACATCTCATGAAATAGCCCGTGTCATTACATCTCATGAAATAGCCCGTGTCATTACATCTCATGAAATAGCCCGTGTCATTACATCTCATGAAATAGCCCGTGTCATTACAGCTCATGAAATAGCCCGTGTCATTACATCTCATGAAATAGCCTATGTCATTACATCTCATGAAATAGCCCGTGTCATTACGTCTCATGAAATAGCCCGTGTCATTACATCTCATGAAATAGCCCGTGTCATTACATTTTCCTAAAAAGCCCATGTCATTACAGCTCATGAAATAGCCCATGTCATCACATCTCATGAAATAGCCTGTGTCATTACAACTCATGAAATAGCCCATGACATTACATTTCATGAAATAGCCCATGACATTACATTTCATGAAATAGCCCTTCTCATTACATCACATTAGTATGGAAATATATATATTTCACCTTTATTTAACCAGGTAGGCCAGTTGAGAACAAGTTCTCATTTACAACTGCGACCTGGCCAAGATAAAGCAAAGTAGTGCGACACAAACAACAACACAGAGTTACACATGAAATAAACAAACATATAGTCAATAACACAATAGAAAAGTCTATGTACAGTGTGTGCAAATGAGGTAAGATAATGGAGTTAAGGCAATAAATAGGCCATAGTGACGTACTAATTACAATTTAGCAATTAAACATCGGAGTGATAGATGTGCAGAAGATAAATGTGCAAGTAGAGATACTGAGGTGCAAGGAGCAAAAAAATAAATAACAGTAAGGGAATGAGGTAGTTGGATGGGCTATTTACAGATGGGCTGTGTACAGGTGCAGTGATCTGTGAGCTGATCTGACAGCTGGTGCTTAAAGTTAGAGAGGGAGATATGAGTCTCCAGCTTCAGTGATTTTTGCAATTCGTTCCAGTCATTGGCAGCAGAGAACTGGACGGAAAGGCGGCCGAAGGAGGAATTGGCTTTGGTGTGACCAGTGAAATATACCTGCTGGAGTGCGTGCTACGGGTGGGTGCTGCTATGGTGACCAGTGAGCTGAGATAAGGTGGGGCTTTACCTAGCAAAGATTTATAGATGACCTGGAGCCAATGGCTTTGGCGACGAATATGAAGAGAAGGCCAGCCAACGAGAGCATACAGGTCGCAGTGGTGGGTGGTATAAGGGGCTTTGGTGACAAAACAGATGGCACTGTGATAGACTGCATCCAATTTGCTGAGTAGAGTGTTGGAGGCTATTTTGTAAATAACTTTACCGAAGTCAAGGATCGGTAGGATAGTCCGTTTTACGAGGGTATGTTTGGCAGCATGAGTGAAGGATGCTTTGTTGCGAAATAGGAAGCCGATTCTAGATTTAATTTTGGATTGGAGATGCTTAATGTGAGTCTGGAAAGAGAGTTTACAATCTAACCAGACACATAGGTATTTGTAGTTGTCCACATATTCTAAGTCAGAACCGTCCAGAGTAGTGATGCTGGACGGGCGGGCAGGTGCGGACAGCGATCGGTTGAAGAGCATGTATTTAGTTTTACTTGCATTTAAGAGCAGTTGGAGGCCTCGGAAGGAGAGTTGTATGGCATTGAAGCTCGTCTGGAGGGTAGTTAACACAGTGTCCAAAGAAGGGCCAGAAGTATACAGAAGGGTGTTGTCTGCGTAGAGGTGGACCAGGGAATCACCAGCAGCAAGAGCTACATTATTGATGTATAATGTGTATGGTAAGACTCCTATTCAGACTATTTCTGCTGTGGTTGAGTTGAGTGATGACTCTTTCTTGGAGAGCGTGACAGATGAATGTGTATTCTGAAACCCTTAGAAACTCCTTAGAAACTGAAAATGCAGTAGAAATGACAGACAAAAAGCTGCAATCAGATATGACATTTAACGCCTTCTGACAGTACCTCCTGAGTTGACTGAGCCAGAACAGCGCAATCTTTAAAAAGCATTATTGTTAGCAAATAGCCTCCACTCTGTAGCGTCAGTGGACACGATTAATCAATAAAGCCACCTGTTGCTGACATTACACACAAATGCTCTCCAGTGAAAAGCTTCTATGGGATCAGTGCTATCGTCAAGGAGATCTATTGACATGTGGTGGGAGAGAAAGACGGGAAATCATTAGAGGGAACAGTAGGCAGGGGAATCAAACAGGTCTATAAAAGGCTTTGCCTTGCAACCTTTCCCCTGACCCCCTGAGCTCTGAGATTATTACCCACAGTGCAGGTGTGGGGTGCTGGTTCAAGGCATCTCTCCAGGTCTGGCGGGTCGCACACTCACACACACACACACACACACACACACACACACACACACACACACACACACACACACACACACACACACACACACACACACACACACACACACACACACACACACACACACACACACACACACACACACACACACACACACACACACACGAACAGGACACACACAAACATGAACAGGACACACACACACATGAACAGGACACACACACACAGGGAGGACAGATGGGATATGTAGTGACAGTGTATGGTCAACATCCATAACAAATCCTCTGTCAGACAGGTCCTCACCCAGTCTGCTAAATACTCAGGGCTATTACCCTGGGAAACAGGCTCTGCCATGCACACATCCTGAGAGAGAGAGAGATCAGACATTTTTGGAAAGTGGTTGTCATATTACTACAAACGCAGTAGACCATGGTTTCAACCATGGTCGAAAGGTCAGTATTATGTAAATGATATCACTTAATTTGGAGTGCTTCACGGCTTTTTCAGAGAGCAATTATATGTCCGCTATGGAGAGAAGCTAAATCGTAACCGTCCAATTTTGATAACTGAATAATTCACAGATCAAACATACCAACATGAACATAGGTACATCATTATGACTTGACTGTTGCTGAACTCTTGTGATTTCTTCTGATTGGGAACAAAGTTAACAGTTAAAGAGATGAGGAACTGCAGAAACATCATCAACACCATCTGTCCTCACTTCTATTTCTATGCTTCTGGGGCTTAGGCACTGATGACGCATTTCTGGACCCATCCACTCTAAAACACTGTTTCTACCTCATATTGTCTCTAGGTGAAAGAAACTAGGTATAAGTAATAGAGATTTGATATAATTGAACCCTACTTCAAATAGCAGGATAAATACATCCACTATCGTCCTCTACGGTGTTGAACAGCTTCAGGTTGAAATGTAGCTATACAATAGTCTCAATTGGGTTTAGGCTTAGGCGTCTAAAAAAAAGATGGAAAAAGTAATGACATGTTAATTGCACACATTTTCATTATGCTCTATTTAGCACCTACTCAGGAGAATCCCATTTTCTAAATTAGATCATCTTAATTAATAATAATCAATCAGCTATGTTTCCATTCCAAATGAACAACACCCCAAAATGTTTTAATGTATTTATTGATTTATTCAATATATAGTCATGTTTTGGACAGAATTGCACATTTCAAACAATATTGTCCAAGTTGCAGGGAAATTAAAGTCTAGCGATTGAGTTCGCCAAGCTCTGGAAGTGTTTATTGTCACACATGGTTACATTTTTCTAACGTTTCTAGGTAGGAAAACAATCAACATATTCAAGTCACTAAGGCTGCGTTTAAACAGGCAGCCCAATTCTGATAATTTTTCCACTAATTGGTCTTTTGACCAATCACAATATCTTTTCACATTTGATATTTTTCAGAGCTGATCTGATTTGTCAAAAGACCAATTTGTGAAAAAAGTATCAGAATTGGGCTGCCTGTGTAAACTTATTGATTTTTGTCTAAATGGGGAGAGCCTGTGAAGAGCTGTAAGAAAACCAACAATTAGATCAGATTATGAAAAGCAATTTATTTTGTCTGGGAAAAGGCTGGTAAGGAATTACACCGCCGTGTGTCTGATTCTGGGTAATGCAATCCTTTACATGCCAAAATGGAGATCTATCTGATAGGGGGACAGAGAGCTCCTCTCACAGGAGTGATTCCCCCCCGGTGGCGATGGCTAGACAGGCAATAAGAGTGTGTGTGTGTGTGTGTGTGTGTGTGTGTGTGTGTGTGTGTGTGTGTGTGTGTGTGTGTGTGTGTGTGTGTGTGTGTGTGTGTGTGTGTGTGTGTGTGTGTGTGTGTGTGCTTGAGAGAAAATCTGTGTATGACGCCGCAGAGCTAGAACAGAATGTCTGCCCAATTAAAAGGCAGATTATTTCAATCGAACAAGAGAAAGGACTTGTCCAAAATGAGGACAACTTTGAAGTTCTAAAAATGTCTTTCATTTGGAGAGATGGCAAAGCATGAAATGAGAGCAATGTGAAGCATGCTGTTGACAACCCGCCACACATGGTCTGATGGGACCCACCTCCACAGAGTAACCACAGGGGTGACTGAAGACTGATCCATCCTCAGTTGCTCTCCACTGATCCAGAACACCAATCATAGCCTTATCATTTTCCATAGCCATCTCTCTGACTGATCCTCGCTACAGTCTGATCCTTTCCCATCCACTGGAGAGATGCCATGTGTTCTGAGACACCAACAGGGTGTGTAGTGACTAAGACCTAGGCTGGTCTGTGTCTGTCTGCCACAGCCTGCCTGCAGTCTAGCTCCCTGTTCTGGGGATGTCTGCCTGCCACCCAGTCTGACACACAGGGTCCAGAGACCCCAGGCCTGACCCACAGAGAAGAGGGGTAATGGAAGAAGGCAGCTAGGGATGTTTGGATCAAACTACAAAGCAGAACTGTTACTTCTCTGGCGTCTGTCTGGAGCTCCAGCATCTGTACTGAAGCGAATGTTTGCTAAACAGATTTTTGTTTGATAACAGCAGTTTTGACTGTGTAAGTAGTAATGACAAAACATTGAGACACTTTGTCAAAGTAGAGGATTTATTAGCATTAGGCAATTGATTAGATTAGACTAGAGTTTATTAGTCACATGTACAGGGTCGTCGATGTAATAGCAGGCAGGGTAGCAGTGAAATTCTTATGCTCCGAGCTCCAACAGTGCAGGTCAAAGTGAAATGGATGAAACTACAATAATAAAAAATAAAAAATAGTATCCTCACATATGCATTCCTTTTCTCTATGTGGGTGAGGGCAGTGTTCAGTGCAATGGTGATTATGTTGTTCGTGGATCTGTCAGGGCGGTAGGTGAATTGGAGAGGGTCGAGTGTGTCGGGGAGAGAGGAGGTGATATGGTCTTTGCCTAGCCTCTCGAAGCACCATATTATGACGAAAATGAGTGTGACGGGTCCGTAATCATTTAATTCAGTTACTTTCCCTTTATTGGGCACGGGGATGATAGTGGACTTCTTGAAGCAGAAGGGGCCAACGGCCTGGATGTTTCTTGATACAAAATAGCCATTTAATATTGCTGTTGTGGATGCAGTAGTATACAGTAGTTGCTAAGAGACCGTGTGGAAGTGTAGATATCTGCCAGTTTAATTATACAGTCAGAGCGTGATCATTGGTGAATAATTTACACAATCAATGTGTGATGGAGGGAGAGGAGCATCCCCAATGTCACATCCACATATTGTCTTTGTCACAGCCCAGATAAACACTGAGAAACTGCCTGCAAATGAATGCAGCCACCTCAGGTAGCAGAGCTCAACCACAGACAAGTGAGAAGCTGCTGTTGTCTCACTCTCGGTGTGAAGTACAAACAAGGATCAAACCAGTTTGGGAAAAGGGAATCCTCCATTTGAGAAATGGATTAAAAACAACAGGGCGTTGCTACAGTAGGTAGGTGTAGCTACCCATACTGTACAGCAGACATTGTTGCAACAGTTCATTAGTTATCAGAGTGGAGGAGAGAACTGTCACAACTCACAGCTCCAGGAATGAACCACTGCTCCATTGTAGAGGGGCACATTCTGAAGTCTGTTTCACTGTGCAAACACTTGTCAGTTAAGCTCTACTGGTTGTCGAGTCCTACCTACTCTCAGAAACACAGACCTTTTAGGCAACAGCAGTGCCGGAACATTGGTACATTGTGGGAGGCAGCCCGTCTGTCAAGAGAGACTAAGTCCTACCTGGTGACTGTACATTGAGAGATAACATAGGGTATCACTTATAGACCCTTCAGACAAGTGCCCTTTGACTGGTGCTTTCAGTCATATGAAAGACTCTATTTCAGCCATATGAAACAACATATTCCCTCTATCCAGTACCAATGTTGGGAGCCAATATATATAGGTAACTGACAAAATAATGGAAACACTTGATTAATTGAGGGATAAAACATACAGTATATTGAAAGCAGGTGCTTACACATAGGTGTGGTTCCTGGTTAATTAAGAAATGAACATCCCATCATGTTTAGGGTCATGTATAAAAATGCTGGGCAGGCCATTATTTTGGCTATCATGGCTATGCTCCCATAGGACGGCAATGCCCCCATCCACGGGGAACGAGTGGTCACTGAATGGTTTGATGAGCACGAAAATGATGTAAACCATATTTCATGGCCATCTCAGGCACCAGATAACCCAATTGAACACTTATGGGAGATTGTGGAGCAGCGCATGAGACAGTGTTTTCTACCACCATCAACAAAACAGCAAATTATGGAATTTCTCATGGAAGAATGGTGTCGCATCCAATAGAGTTCCAGACACTTGCAGAATCTTATGCCAAGGTGCATGTGCTTTGAAACCTGTTCTGGCTCGTGGTGGCAAATGCCCTATTAAGACACTTTATGTTGGTGTTTCCTTTATTTTGGTAGTTACCTGTATTTCTACAGAGGAAGTGGGTATATGATAGGGTCCTGCTATACTGGGTAGTAGGGATATCATTTCTGACCTACTTACAGGTTGAGTGCCCAGGCTGGCCTCATATGTAAGGATCTGAGCCATAGCTGAATTATTCATATTTACTGACATTGGTGTGTGCACTGCAGACAGTGATTTAATACTATATCCTTGTAGTTTACATGGGCCTGTCAGTGGGGTGCTTGGGTTTTCATTACACAGTAGAATTGTATGAATGCCTCACAGTCTGAGAGAACACATACATAGAAGAAGATCCCAGTTACATTGATCCACAACGTGGTCTGTGCATCTGTCCTACATTGTGTTTTACCACAGATGGGGTCCTGTTAGAGCCGGTTAGCCATATTGTATAGAACACAGAAAACAAACAGAGCACCATGTACAGTATATCTATGAAATATGAATATGAATTTATGAGATTAAATATTGTGTTCTTATGATTTATACCTGATTGATACATGTACTGTACATTCCTTTGGTTATTAGTGTACCTTAGAATATGGCTCCCCCTCTTGCACATTCATTGCACTGGGCCAAGTGTGCAGGTGTAGGATAAATGGAAGTTGGGCCTTCTGTAGGAGGAGTCCTAGCTAGATGTGGGAGCAGTAAAGTCTTTTGGCCATATAGTGTCATTTCATTTCAAGTAATCAATGCTTTACGTTGACCGGGGAATACTTTTTGTTAGAACTAAAAGAAAATAAATACTATTTTTGTTGCATCCTATCCCTGGATTTCCCAAGAGTGCTTTTTGCAGTTTGGCATTTGTGAACTTTTAATGTGGGCTGAAACAATCCCAATCAGGCTTGAGTAGTGACTGTGTTTGAATCGTAAAGAAGTCACTACAGGCCCTCTGTCCTGTCAGCAGTGATCCTGCCAGTGACCCTGTAGTGTGAATGCTGGTGTCAGCGCTTGTGTATCAAGGCAGAGGGAGGCAAAGCCTTCTGTCCCCAGTCAACAGACTCTTCTCAATAACAGGAGAGAGGGCTCAGTTGTATAGAGCAGCTGTCTGTCTGTCTATACGTCTCTTGCTCTCTCTGTCACTGGCTCCGCTCACTGATATGTCATCAATACACATCCCCCAGGCCACAGTTCTCTTCTGTCTACTCCGTCTCTTCTCATTAGGTCTTCAGGTCAAGTGGTAAATAGATATCTATAAAGTTGTTAGGGAAGAGAATCAAAGGTGAGCGTAAGATAAATTCAGAGATGAAAAATACATTGATTCTATATCGAACATAAATGTCTAATTTCTGCTTATTTTCTGTCCAGTGTATTGATCCACAAATTGCATCACCTGTGGCTGTTACCGTAGAACATTCAGCCTCAGACATACAGTATCTCATTGATTTCATTACTGTTGGTTTGTGACTGGACTGAGAGAGTCACTGATAACTTGATGATGATCCCGTACAGGAGGATGGTAAAATAACAACTGACATTTGCCAAAGAAGCTCTGGGAGGGAAAGCAATTTTAGGAGCTAGAGTCTGAGAGCATTTTCTGCCGTGGTAAATGTCATAACAATCACAATTTAGTTAACCTATCGGAAATAGTTTTCCAGGGAGCGATTCATTGCTTCAAACCTATCTTTGTACACTCTTAGAAAAAAGGGTTCCAAAATGGTTCTTTGCGGAGGGATAGGGTCCTACAAAGAACCATATTCATCTGAAGAACCCTTTTTGGAAGACGAGGGTTCTTTGTAAGGCAAAGTGTTGTACCTAGAATCTTTAACATCCTAACAACTGTTTTTTGAAGGAAGGGTTCTTTGATGATTCTTTGGGAAGCAAGAAGGATTCTTTCTTCAAAGAACCCTTTTGAATCTGAATAAACTTTTTTATTGTACTTTAAAAAAAAATAGTGCCTGAGCATTAGTGTTTACTTCAGTGTTTAAACCGTAACATCAGGTGTTTGAGTAATCTGATCAGTTTAAAAAGATAGGTGTGAGAATGTTTTAAACTGTAGCTATATGGGAATATTTGTACACATATCTGGTATTCCTTTAATCATTTTACATATACAGTACTGACATAAATATCTTTGCCATGATTTCTGTCTTTCAAATGAGTATTTTCTGGGATTTTATTGAGCAGAGAATAGGAGAATAGAAGGGGGTATGAATGAACCGGCAGTGTATTGTATGGTACACAGCACATTGGCAAATTTGACATTGTGTTGATTTTTCAGTGTATACATTTCTAATTTTAATTCAGAAGTTAAATGAACTTAACACTCAACGGTGTAAAATAAACCCAGTGTTGTTGTTAATAACCAGAGTTGAGCGTGAAAAAAATAAAAAAGTGTTTACCCCTTTTTCATGGTATCCAATTGGTAGTTACAGTCTTGTCCCATCGCTGCAACTCCCGTACAGACTCGGGAGAGGCGAAGGTCGAGAGCCGTGTGGCCTCCGAAACCATCATTACCGCCATCATTATCATATTTCCCAGCATGCTCTATTCACAGTTGTCTGTTTCAATATCTGTGTCTTTGCATGTACATTGGTTGGTTGATTAATGTTATGCTACACAAACATAAATAACATATATTTTTCTGAACTAATCCAATCTGTTAGTAGTTGGACAAATTGCACCCATTACTGAGATACTTGTTTCAGGTTAGATGATTTAGATAGTCTCATTACTCAGTCTTCTCTACCCTGGCAGTCATTCTGAATGCAGGTTGCGGGTGATTAAAAGTTAAAATTGTTGGATAGCCTCACTCTTGCTGGATTCCAATAGGAACTACTAATGTTGAAAGCCAGTATAATCTGACTTGCCAGCCTGATGTGGCCTGTAAACCAGGAGTTTACATGCCTTCAAAGAAAGGTCTTATGATAAATGGATTGTCATAAAGAGTTCCATTTTAAATGTTGATAAGGCTGAAGGAATTGTTCATAGAGGGTTCTAGGAAGAACCATTCTACTTAGCAGCAAAAAGGGTGTTACGACTGTCGTCGGAATGAGACCAAGGTGCAGAGTGGTAGGCGTACATTTTGAATTTATTAAACGAACACCAAAAAACAAGAAAGATAAACAACACGTAAAGTAATGTAGCGCTAAACCAGCAACTAACAAAAACAAGATCCCACAACAGAAAGTGGGAAAAAGGGCTGCCTAATTATGATTCCCAATCAGAGACAACGATAGACAGCTGCCTCTGATTGGGATCCATACGCGGCCAAAAACAAAGAAATAGACAACATAGAATGCCCACCCCAAATCACACCCTGACCTAACCAAATAGAGAAATAAAACAGCTCTCTAAGGTCAGGGCGTGACATTCAGTTATGTTAAATAAAATGAAATAAAATACAAAAAATATGACAAACTAAAGAACCTTATATGGTCCTACTCAGCACATGTGTAGGTTAATAAGCTGCTATTCTAGTGCTTAGGACACAGATCTTTTAAGTGTTTCTAAGGGAACCTTTTTAAGCACAGGTTAAAGTTCAATTCAGTACTTTTAAATACAAAAAAGTATGAAGATGCTGTACTAAATTAAAATTGTGAACACCTTTAATTAAACCACTTGAATTGCGAAGAAACAACAGATAAAACATAGGCTGGTAAAAACAACACATACCGAACAACAGCTAAAACAGCATAGGCTGGTAAAAACAACACATACCGAACAACAGCTAAAACAGCATAGGCTGGTAAAAACAACACATACCGAACAACAGCTAAAACAGCATAGGCTGGTAAAAACAACACATACCGAACAACAGCTAAAACAGCATAGGCTGGTAAAAACAACACATACCGAACAACAGCTAAAACAGCATAGGCTGGTAAAAACAACACATACCGAACAACAGCTAAAACAGCATAGGCTGGTAAAAACAACACATACCGAACAACAGCTAAAACAGCATAGGCTGGTAAAAACAACACATACCGAACAACAGCTAAAACAGCATAGGCTGGTAAAAACAACACATACCGAACAACAGCTAAAACAGCATAGGCTGGTAAAAACAACACATACCGAACAACAGCTAAAACAGCATAGGCTGGTAAAAACAACACATTGTTGTCAAGCCTGAAGTGATTGAGTGATGGTCTCCTTTGGCTTTGATATTGAGAGATGAGGGAGATGAGGCTGTGTGCTCCACACACAGGGAAATGGCCACAGGCATGGCCCCCTCCTGTCCACACTGGTGATGTCACGTATACTAATGGACAGTTGAAGGTCAGGTCCTTCATCTTACTCTGCAAAGGCCTCAAAAGAGAGCTGTATATTATGTTTATGGTCAACCCTGCATGACACACAGATAGCCAAGAATAGCCAGTCATTCAATGATGCCTCCTCAACTTAAAAAATAACTGCTGAAAACAGATTGATCTGTGGCCATAATACCCATAGACAATGTATCAGTTCTATATCTGTGGTGAAACCATACCAACTCTGACTTTGGCTATACTGGAATGGGTCAGTAACCAAAAGGTTGCTGGATCGAATCCCCAAGCTTACAAGGTAAAAATCTGTCATTCTGCCCCTGAGCAAGGCAGTTAACCCACTGTTCCCCAGGCACCGAAGATGTGGATGTCGATTAAGGCAGCCCCCTAAACCTCTCTGATTTAGAGGGGTTGGGTTAAATGCGTGAGAAACATTTCAGTTGAATGCATTCAGTTGTACAACTGACTAGATATCCCCCTTTCCTTTCCTATACGTGAGAAACCTACATGACAAGTATAGACCATATATTGTGTTCCATACAGGTTGTAAAAAAAATCAGAATCTCTTAATGGTCTTTTCAGACCTCAGTCTTACCTACAGGTTATGGAACATTTGTTCTGAATATTTTGTCCGGGAGGTTTCCTCAAGGAAAAAGCCCCACTGCTACGTCAAAGATAATACAACAAAAACACTGTAGTAAATACTACAGTAATGTCTGCAAAATCACTACAGTATACTACAATTTGCAAAACCCCCACAGTAGTTACTATAGTATATACTACAAATGTTTTCTTACTGCAGTATTTATACTAATACTACAATATGTCCGCAGAACTACAGTAAATACTATAGTAAAGTCTAAACCCATTAGAACTAGTCTGTACGCATCTCTTTTTTCACCCGGTTCTGTCAGCACCTCTTGCAGTAGTGTAATTGGAGCCTTGGGGTTTGGGGCTGTGTGGTGACTCTCATCTGTGTCGCCTCTCAGCAAGTAATAATGACCGAACACTGATCTGGCACAAACCTTTAATAGGTTTAACGGCACTTCTACCCCAGGAGGATGTTATTCGAAGAGATTTCAAAATTATTGTTCATGGCTCAAGGATGAAGCTATGATGAATGAAGAAATTATCCATTCTTGTAACAGTCCTGACCTATTTATGTTAGTTTTATGTGTTTATGGTCAGGGCATGTGTTTTGGGTGGGCAGTCTATGTTATCTGTTTCTATGTTGGTTTCGGTTTGCCTGGTATGGCTCTTGATTAGAGGCAGGTGGTTTGCATTTTCCTCTAATCAAGAGTCATATTTAGGTAGGGCATTTCTCACTGTTTGTTTGTGGGTGATTGTCTCCTGTGATGTCTTCGTGTCGTTATCGATGTATATTCACAAACGGGACTGTTTGGCTGTTTGTTTTGTTTCGATGTCCGTTCCTGTTCGTGAGTTTACGTTTGTCTATGTAAGTTTATGTTCAGGTTGCGTCGACGTCGTTTTGTTATTTTGTAAGTGTTGAAAGTGTTTTGTTTTCGTGTCATCAGTTTTCGTATATATAATAAAGATGGCATATTTCCCTGACTCCGCATTTTGGTCCGAAGATCCTTCTCTCCTCACCTCATCCGAGGATGAGGAAAGCGACAGCTATTACAGAATCACCCACCAAAATACAGAGACCAAGCGGTATGGGAATGCTCGACGGAGCAACAAGGACTTTTGGACTTGGGAGGAGATCCTGTCTGGTAGAGGACCCTGGGTGCAAACTGGGGAATATCGCTGCTCTCGTGAGAAGAGTGAGGCAGTCACAGCCCAGGAGCGGTGGTTTAAGGAGGCAGCTAGGAGACGTGGATGGAAGCCGGAGATTCAAGCTCGTAACCGGAATTATGAGGGGACACGTCTTGCACGGAAGCCCGAAAAGCCCGTGAGTAACTCCCAAAAATTTCTTGGGGGGGGGCTAAAGGGTAGTGGGCCAAGGGCAGGTAGGAGACCTGTGCCCACTTCCCAGGCTAACCGTGGAGAGCGGGAGTACGGGCAGACACCGTGTTACGCAGTAGAGCGCACGGTGTCTCCTGTACGTGTGCATAGCCCAGTGCGGGTTATTCCACCTCCTCGCACTGGTAGGGCTAGATTGGGCATTGAGCCAGGTGTCATGAGGCCGGCTCAACGCGTCTGGTCTCCAGTGCGTCTCCTCGGGCCGGTATACATGGCACCTGCCTTACGCATGGTTTCCCCGGTTCGCCTGCATAGCCCAGTGCGGGCTATTCCACCTCGCCGCACTGGCAGGGCGACCGGGAGCATTCAACCAGGTAAGGTTGGGCAGGCTCAATGCTCAAGAGAGCCAGTACGCCTGCACGGTCCGGTATTTCCGGCGCCACCTCCCCGCCCCAGCCTAGTACCTACAGTGCCTATATTACGCACTAGGCTACCAGGGCATTTCCAGAGCCCTGTTCCTCCTCCACGCACTCTCCCTATAGTGCGTGTATCCAGTTCGGTGCCTCCAGTTCCGGCCCCACGCACTAAGCCACCTGTGCGTCTCCCAAGTCCTGTACACACTGTCACTTCTCCCCGTACTAGTCCTGAGGTGCGTGCCCTCAGCCAGGTGCCACCAGTGCCGGTACCACGCACCAGGTATAGAGTACGCTTTGAGAGTTCAGTGTGCCCTGTCTCTGCTCCACGCACTAGTAGGAAGGTGCTTATCATTAGCCCGGTGCCTCCAGTTCCGGCACCACGCACCAGGTCTACAGTGCGCCGTATCCGGCCAGAGCCATCCGTCTCCCCAGCGCCATCTGAGCCATCCGTCTCCCCAGCGCCATCTGAGCCATCCGTCTCCCCAGCGCCATCTGAGCCATCCGTCTCCCCAGCGCCATCTGAGCCATCCGTCTGCCAGGAGCCTGCAAAGCCGCCCGTCTGCCATGAGCCTGCAAAGCCGCCCGTCTGCCATGAGCCTACAGAGCCATCCGCCAGACAGGAGCCGCTAGAGCCGTCAGTCAGACAGGAGCCGCTAGAGCCGCCCGCCAGACAGGATCTGCCAGAGCCGCCAACCAGACAGGATCTGCCAGAGCCGCCAACCAGACAGGATCTGCCAGAGCCGCCAACCAGACAGGATCTGCCAGAGCCGCCAGCGAGCCATGAGCAGCCAGAGCCGTCAGAGAGCCATGAGCAGCCAGAGCCGTCAAAGAGCCATGAGCAGCCAGAGCCGTCAGTGAGCCATGAGCAGCCAGAGCCGTCAGAGAGCCATGAGCAGCCAGAGCCGTCAGAGCGCCATGAGCGTCGAGAGCCGTCAGCCTGCCATGAGCGTCGAGAGCCGTCAGCCTGCCATGAGCGTCGAGAGCCGTCAGCCTGCCATGAGCGTCGAGAGCCGTCAGCCTGCATGGACCTGCCAGAGCCGTCCAAACAGGACCTGCCAGAGTCCTTCAGCCGGGATCTGCCCCTTGTCCCGGTGTTGCCCCTTGTCCCGGTGCTGCCCCTTGTCCCGGTGCTGCCCCTTGTCCCGGTGCTGCCCCTTGTCCCGGTGCTGCCCCTTGTCCCGGTGCTGCCCCTTGTCCCGGTGCTGCCCCTTGTCCCGGTGCTGCCCCTTATTCCAGTGATGGTCCTTATCCTGGTGCTGCCCCTTGTTCTGGTGCTGCCCCTTGTCCCGGTGCTACCCCTTGTCCCGGTGCTGCCCCTTGTCCTGGTGCTAGCTGTTTATTTAGGGGAAGGTAGTGTTAGGGTGGGCATTAGAAGGGGTAGAAAGAAGAGGGGAGTGACTATGGTGGTGCGGGGACAGCGTCCTGAACCGGAACCACCACCGTGGTCAACTGCCCACCCGGACCCTCCCCTGGACTTTGTGCTGGTGCGCCCGGCGTTCGCACCTTGGGGGGGGGGTACTGTAACAGTCCTGACCTATTTATGTTAGTTTTATGTGTTTATGGTCAGGGCATGTGTTTTGGGTGGGCAGTCTATGTTATCTGTTTCTATGTTGGTTTCGGTTTGCCTGGTATGGCTCTTGATTAGAGGCAGGTGGTTTGCATTTTCCTCTAATCAAGAGTCATATTTAGGTAGGGCATTTCTCACTGTTTGTTTGTGGGTGATTGTCTCCTGTGATGTCTTCGTGTTGTTCGATATATATTCACAAACGGGACTGTTTGGCTGTTCGTTATGTTTCTATGTCCGTTCCTGTTCGTGAGTTTACGTTTGTCTATGTAAGTTTATGTTCAGGTTGCGTCGACGTCGTTTTGTTATTTTGTAAGTGTTGAAAGTGTTTTGTTTTCGTGTCATCAGTTTTCGTATATATAATAAAGATGGCATATTTCCCTGACTCCGCATTTTGGTCCGAAGATCCTTCTCTCCTCACCTCATCCGAGGATGAGGAAAGCGACAGCTATTACAATTCTTGAGGCAAAAACAACACATTTTATAAGTAAATGGAAAATGTATTAAGAACCATTCTGAGCCACAATGATGTGGCTCAGTAAAGGTATGTTATCTGTGACGCCAAGTGATAGCATGGCTGCTGACTGCTTTGGCACCGGTTCTGTCATGGTCCTGCTAGGACACTCTAGTTAATTAGCTGTTGGGAAGTGGAGTGTCTTGTTCTTATAAGCCTGTTGTTGGGTGATCAAAGCCCTTTGTCGATCTAACTAAGCCACTCCATGAGTGGCTAGAGGGAGCGCTGCTGTCAGATTGTGGAGTGGCAACTGACACAAAGTATGGCACTACATTTCATCCTGAGAGACAATCACAAAATCAATTTGAGAAAATACCCCTATGTTAGTTTCACAATGCAGCAACAATATTGCTTTGTTCCTATTCAACCAAGCAGAAGCTGAGAGAATCAATTCAAAATAATGAAAATGTTTACTGTTTTAATATTCGTTCTATATACAAAATGGAAATGAGATTAGGAAAACTTAGAAAACTTTGCCCAGAAGTAGGCCTACAACAGCCCAATTACAATAAAGGTGATGGTAGTTTGAATTTCAAATCAAATCACATTTTATTTGTCACATGCTTCGTAAACAACAGGTATGGACTAACAGGGAAATGCTAACTTCCCAACAATGCAGAGTGGAAGAAAATAGAGAAATAATAGAATAGTAAAACACTTAACCTGTGCCCCCACACATTGACTCTGTATCAGTACCCCCTGTTTGTAGCCTCTACTGTTATTTTTTAGTTGTTCCTTAATTATTTGTTATTTTTCTATTATTTATTAATTATTTATTTCTTACTCCAGAGGGTGTTGTGGTCTGCCCAACGCATCACCGGGGACACACTGCCTGCCCTCCAGGTCACCTCTAGCACCCAATGTCACAGGAAGGCCAAAAAGATCATCAAGGACATCAACCACCTGAGCCACGACCTGTTCACCTCGCTATCATCCAGAAGGCTAGGTCAGTACAGGTGCATCAAAGCTGGGACCGAGAGACTGAAAAACAGCTTCTATCTCTAAGCCGCCAGCCGGGTACCACCCGGTTATTCAACCCTGCACCTTTGAGGCTGCTGCCTTATATACATAGACATGGAATCACTGGCCACTTTAACAATGGAACACTAGTCACTTTAATAATGTTGACATAGTGCTTTATTCATGTCATATGTATATACTGTATTCTACTGTATTTGAGTCTATGCCACTCCGACACTGCTCATCCTAATATTTATATATTCCTTAATTCCATTCTTTTACTTTTAGATGTGTGTATTGTTGTGAATTGTGAGACACTACTGCACGGGAGCTAGGAACACAAGCATTTCTCTACACCAGCAATAACATCTGCTAAATATGTGTGTGTGTCACGATCGTGTGGAGGATTGATGGACCAAAACGCAGCAGTAGGAAAATAAGCCATATTCCTTTTAATGAATACGAAGGCAAAACGAAACAAAAACACTTATACACTAAACAAAACGATCGTGAAGCTAAGAACGAAGTGCACACACAGGCTACAAACGTATAACATAGACAATTACCCACAATCAAATGAAAGCCTATGGCTACCCTAAATATGGCTCCCAATCAGAGACAACAGGCAACCATAGACTCTCCTAGACAACTAAACCAACATAGACACAGCTAGACACATGCACTCAACACAAACCCATACACTACACCCAACACCCCCTTTACCATATAATCACCCAAAACCGACAAAACACAAACAATCCCCATGTCACACCCTGACCTAACTAAAATAATAAAGAAAACAAAGAATACTAAGGCCAGGGCGTGACAGTGTGTGACCAATAACATTTTATTTGATTTCATAGTATTTCAACCACATACAATATTCATCCAAGCCAAACTGAAATCTTATCAGAAAAATGTGGGTCATTTTCACAGCTATCTATTTCCTTACAACCAGTCAAACTTGGACATTTTTCACAGAAAATCTTTCCCATTTTTTTTGCATTTTCTCCCCAGTCCCTAAACTCTTTCCTCTGTGAAAGAAGATGAGATGAGAATCTTACCGATGTCAACTAGATTGATGCATTCATTCCATTAATGTATGACATTATTCTGATGAACAAGAGTTTATTTAGTCTTCTAGGGCAAAATAGTGTATAATGAGAGAAGAGACGCTGCATGTATGTACTTATAGAAAAGATGACTAACAAATAGCCTTTCCAAAATGTTGGAAATTATAAGCAGAAACGTATTAATCAGGCAAAACAAAATCTTGCAACACCTGTCCAAAAAACTTTCTGCCATCTCTGACTATAGCCTACAGCACATTTTCTGTATTAGCGGGTTAGAGTCAGCTGCCGGCCTCAGATATTCACTTTATCACATATAGTTGAGCGGTTGAGCGGTTGAGCGGTTGAGCGGTTGCAGATGGGTTAATAGCAACAGCAGGTCGGTGCAGGTGAACAAACAGCTGACCCTCGCACCACTAATAAGGAGGTAAACACCGTATACCTACTTATTTTTCAGTGGGAATTGCATATAGGCCTACTCACTTCTAAATTCTCACTGATATGTATCAAAATAGTGTAGTTGAGGTATACACTGTATCAATTAATAAGGCTGATGGAACAGATCAGAATGTTTAACATGTTAATAAACTATTATTTCTTCACATTTTAGGCACATGCTATGTACATGGCTGTGCCTGTGAATGTTCCAAATGTCACGCCCTGGCCATAGAGAGGCTTTTATTCTCTATTTTGGTTAGGCCATGGTGTGCCTAGGGTGGGCATTCTAGTTTCTTTATTTCTATGTTTTCTAGTTCTTTGTGTTTGGCGTGGTGTGGTTCTCAATCAGAGGCAGCTGTCTATCGTTGTCTCTGATTGGGAATCATACTTAGGCAGCCTTTTTTCCTTTCGCGTTGGTGGGGAGTTATCTTTGTTAGTGGCACTATTGCCCAAGTTAAGCTTCACGGTCGTTTCCTTGTTTTGTTGGCGACATTCATTTCAAATAAAAGAAATGTATGCTCACCACGCTGCACCTTGGTCTCCTTCTGACGATGGCTGTGACACCAAAATGCAATTTGCGGGAAAACACTGTTCTAAAATGAGCATGCGAGCGGTTCCTTGGAGAGACATAGAAATATCTATTAGAAGTGTAAAAAGAGCCGGGGATTTAAAGATTCAACAACTATCAGGGGTTGCTAATATGAGTAGGATAATGGCTTTGGCTGCTAGACAATTAAAGACAGTTGAAAGAAAACCAATAGAACAGCATATGAGTAAGTCTTTATGAAAAGAATTGCCTCCACATTTCTATGGTGGGCTATATTTGCTATTGGCTACTTTGAAGCATGGTAAGACATGCCTCGTAATACAGTATGAAGTAAAATGTCCAGGTTTCAAACAAAATCTAGCAGTGCTAATGATAGGCCTAACTGTCTGGTAGATGGAAAGGCTTTCCCAAAAACATTCACTATTAAATGTTAACTAGCAAACTTTAACAAAAAGTATACATTACTTAGATGTTTCCCAGACCTCAAAAGTGGTCTCCTGATGTGGTTTAAGCATTTTTATGGACTTAGAAAATACAATTTTATTGTTTTTCTGAAGAAAAAAAAAGTGTGACTGAAGAATTTCTGAAGATTTCTGACTCAGTTGACAGCCTCATGTATCTGTTTCAATAATATGCCTACTATTAGCTTACTTGCACAGTAACCTACAGCTTGGGATGTTGGACTGACTGAATGACCAATGTGTGATTCATTATTTTAGGACTTTTAGAGTGTATGTCAATGTTTCTCATAGAATCTTTCACACAGGCCACCTTTCCTTCGCCTGGCAGGCCGTTTGGGAAACATTTGTCAAGATTAGATTATATCCACTTCTCCAGGCACCACTACAACACTGTGTGAGCGATAGTCATTAAACAGCTTACCTTGGTGTTCTTGGGCACAGGCACTAGGGTAGTCTGCTTGAATTTCAACAGCTCCTTACTATTTGAATAATATTCTAATTCACTCTTTCACTGTGGGATTTCACATGCAGGTTGAGTCAGTTGAGCTCACAATCTAAACGGGGTCTTGAGAAGAACAACAAATGCTGTACGTAGGGAGACTGGAGGAGGTTCCGACTCGTGCACCATCAGTGACCGCAAAGGTCACACTGCCGGTCGGTGGCAGGTTGGTTCCTCTGGGGATCGAGGCAGCAGACAGGACACTCTGAGGTGTCATCCCAGGTGAGCCGGCACCCATCTCACCCAGAGCCCTCTGTTGCAGACATGTTTTTGTATGTTTCTTTCCCTGAGTTTTTCCCGCATTCCCAGCAGAAGGCGCTTGTCGATTCAGGTGCAGCTGGGAATTTTATAGACAGATCGTTCGCCCTTAGTTTAGGGATCCCCATTGTTCCCGTGGCCGTGCCCTTCCCTGTTCACGCCTTAGACAGTTGACCATTAGGGTCAGGGTTGATTAGGGAGGCCACCGCTCCTCTGGGTATGGTGACGCAGGGGGGTCACAAGGAGAGAATTAGTCTCTTCCTCATTGACTCTCCTGCGTTTCCCGTGGTGCTAGGCCTACCCTGGTTAGCTTGTCATGACGACACTGTTTTTCACGGCAACGGAGGGCTCTCACGGGGTGGTCGCGAGAGTGCTCGGGGAGGTGTTTAGGGGTTTCCGTTGGTGCTACTACGGTGGAAAGTCCAGACCAGGTCTCCACCGTGTGCATTCCCCCTGAATATGCCAATTTGGCTCTCGCCTTCTCCAAAAAGAAGGCGAATCAATTACCACCCCATCGACGGGGCGATTGTGCGATAAATCTCCTGGTAGACGCTGCACTTCCCAGAAGTCACGTGTATCCCCTCTCACAGGCGGAGACGGCGGCTATGGAAACATATGTCTCCGAATCCCTGCGTCAGGGGTACATTCGGTCCTCCACTTCACCCGCCTCCTCAAGTTTCTTTTTTGTGAAGAAGGAGGGAGGTCTGCGCCCGTGTATTGACTAACGAGGCCTAAATCAGATCACGGTGAGGTACAGTTACCCGCTACCTCTTATCACCATGGCGATTGAGTCAACGCACGGGGCGCGCTTCTTCACCAAACTAGATGTCAGGAGTGCTTACAACCTGGTGCGTATCCGAGATGGAGACAAGTGGAAGACGGCGTTCCGGACCACCTCAGGGCATTATGAGTACCTTGTAATGCCGTGATGAATGCTCCATCAGTCTTCCAAGCCTTTGTAGACGAGATTGTCAGGGACCTGCATGGGCAGGGTGTAGTGGTGTATATCGATGATATTCTGATATACTCCGCTACACGTGCCGAGCATGTGTCCCTGGTGCGTAGGGTGCTTGGTCGACTGTTGGAACATGACCTGTATGTCAAGGCTGAGAAATGCCTGTTCTTTCAGCAGTCCGTCTCCTTCCTAGGGTACCACATTTCCACCTCGGGGGTGGAGATGGAGAGTGACCGCATTTCAGCCATGCGTAATTGGCCGACTCCCACCACGTTAAAGGAAGTGCAGCGGTTCCTAGGGTTTTCCCATTACTACCGGAGGTTTATCCGGGGTTTTTGTCAGGTAGCGGCCCCCATTACCTCACTGCTGAAGGGGGGCCCAGTACGCTTGCAGTGGTCGGCTGAGGCGGACAGGGCTTTTGGTCACCTAAGGGCTCTGTTTACCTCGGCTCCCGTGCTGGCCCATCCAGATACCTATTTGGCGTTCATAGTGGAGGTGGACGCGTCCGAGGCTGGGATAGGAGCCGTGCTCTCTCAACTCCGCCCCTGTGCCTTCTTCTCGAAGAAGCTCAGCCCGGCGGAGTGAAACTATGACGTGGGGGACCGGGAGCTGTTGGCTGTCGTCAAGGCTCTGAAGGCGTGAAGACATTAGCTTGAGGGGGCTAAACACAATTTTCTCATCTGGAATGACCACCGCAATCTGGATAACATCCGGGCAGCGAGGAGACTGAACCCTCGCCAGGCAAGGCGGGCCATGTTTTTCACCCGTTTTGTTTTTTCCCTTTCTTACAGACCAGGTTCCCAAAACGTGAAAGCAGACGCACCGGCCCGACTGTATGACACAGAGGAGCGGCCCATGGATCCCACTCCCATACTCCCGGCATCCTGCCTGGTGGCTTCGGTAGTGTGGGAGCTGGACGAGGACATTGAGCAGGCGTTACGTGCAGAGCCTGCCCCACTCCAGTGTCCCACTGGGCGTCTGTACGTTCCGTCTGCTGTCCGTGACCGGTTGATCTATTGGGCCTACACGTCACCCTCCTCTGGTCATCCTGGGATCGGTCGGACGGTGCTCTGTTTGAATGGGAAGTACTGGTGGCCTACCTTGGCCAAGGACGTGAGGGTTTGTGTTTCCTCCTGCTCGGTGTGCGCCCAGTGTAATGCTCCTAGGTACCTGCCCAGAGGTAAGCTATACCCCTTACCCGTTCCACAGTGGCCTTGGTCGCACCTGACGGTAGATTTTCTTACCGGCCTCCCCCCTCACAGGGAAACACCACGATCCTGGCCGTTGTGGATCGGTTCTCTAAGTCCTGCCGTCTCCTCCCTTTGTCCGGGTCTCCCTACGGCCCTACATACTATGGAGGCCTTGTTTACGCAAGTCTTCGGACACTACGGGGTGCCTGGGGATATAATGTCTGATCGAGGTCCCCAGTTCACTTCGAGGGTCTGGAAGGCGTTCATGGAACGTCTGGGGGTCTCGATCAGCCTTACCTCAGGGTTTCATCCCGAGAGTAATGGGGAGATGGAGAGAGTGAACCAGAATGTGGGCAGGTTTCTGCGGTCGTATTGCCAGGATCGGCCGGGGGAGTGGGCAGCGTTCGTGCCCTGGGCCGAGATGGATCAGAACTCGCTCCGCCACTCCTCCACTAACCTCTCCCCCTTCCAGTGTGTACTGGGGTACCAGCCGGTTCTGGCGCCTTGGCATCAGAGTCAGACCGAGGCTCCTGCGGTGGACGACTGGTTCAGGCGAGCGGAGGAGACATGGGACGCCGCCCATGTTCACCTCCAGCGGGCCGTTTGCTGCATCAGAAAGCCAGCACAGACCGTCACCGCAGTGAGGCCCCGGTGTTCGTCTGGATCGCCCTGCGCCTCGCCCTCCGGGTCGTCCCCGATGCCGGCGTCGGCACGCTGCTGGAGCCGCGCGTCAAGTAGAGTCAGTATAAATGTGTGTGAGTGTTATGTGTGTGTTGGAGTGTCAGTGTGTGTGAGTGTGAGACTAAATTAAAATTAAATACAAATCATGACGGATTTGACGAATATCCACTTTGTTAGATCATATTTGTTGAATGTGGGCCAAACCCGCGTCCTTCTTTTATCCCCCCGACGGTCTGTGTTCCATTGATCTCTGCATCAGGTTACCACGACAATGGTCGCAACAACAGAGTCAAAGTTGATTGTCTCTTGCTCAGTTGCCCCCTCAGTAATGGCTACATAAAAGGTGAATGCCGGCAAGAAAGAGGTAAAGATAGAGCTGTTTGAAAGGGGATCATATAAACATTACCCAAACTTCAGCCAAAAACAAAGTACATCTTAATGAGAACGTGTTCATAAAGTCATCACTACATATTCAGCCTCTATGACACATCTGTTTGACAGTATCTGCTTTTGCAGAGCCTCCCTGTAATCGTGATAATAAGAATTTGAGTTTGAAATAATATGAAATATTTTATTCATTTATTTGATTTTACCTTTAATATGAAATATGTGGAGGACATGGAGACAAATCATCATAGAGACAAAGTGACAAACCTTGAGGCTAGAAGTAGATTGTTGCCAAGACAGGGAAACAAATAGGAACATGAGGGCATTCAACCATACTCACATTGGTTAGTTTAAGCCAGACCCAATCCACATTACCACACTCAACTCTGAGTGCCTGCACATTGAGATATGTTATCTGTGATTCAAGGTTCAAGATATTGAGCAGCCTTGTGCGTCCCGATATTGAATTAATTTATTTTATGTTGTTGTGCAAGGGCTTCAGGCTTCATAACAAACATACACAAACAACCCTTGCCTTAACATGAATCATCCTGTCGAGAACAATTACATTTCTATATCCTGTCTCTGAGAGTCCTTTCAAGGGAAGGATCAACATTGATCAACATTACTGTGGGCCCAAAATGTTAGTCTGAAAACCATTGTCTACTTTCTGCCCAATTCTCTTGTACTCCTGAGTTGTTTTTTCCATCTGAATCGGAGTTTAGGACATATTAGAGGCTAACATAAGTAACCGTTGTCCTGGTGAGGTATTTCACTGAGTAATTAAAACACTCAGACACGCTTTAATTACAGCTCATCAGCTCTGCATCCCAAATGGCACCCTATTCCCTATTTAGTGCACTACCTTTGACCAGGGCCCTTTTGACCATATATTCCCTATATAGTGCACTATATAGGGAATAAGCTGCCATTTGGGGTGCACACAAAGTGTAGAAGGCTCTAATGAGCCGGATGGGGAATGTCAGACAGACAGGGTGAACTAACCAACTAAGTGGCAGCTCTAGCGGCCACTTGTTCACCCAGTTCCTCCATCACTCCATCACTCTATGTGCATCCCAAATGGCATTCTATTCCCTACAATGTGGGCTACTTTTGACCAGAGCCATATGGGCCCAAAAGTTGTGCATTATATGGGGAATATGGTGCCATTTTGGACGTAGAATCTGTCTTCATGCAGGAAGAGAGGAGAAGAGCAGGCTGGCAGGAAGAACTAAACTCAAACTGGGCGGCCATATTGCCGTGGCACAGCTGTGCTAATTGTTTTGTCAGCCAGTGATCCATCCCTGGTAAATCAATTTGAGCCTGGTGTCAGTAGTGTCTGCCTGTATCCAAGTCAGGGTTGGCTGCGCAGCCCACTCAGCCTTGACCATCCATGTATACCTCACATGGTTCATTACCTACAATGTTGACCAATCACTCTTCTGAACAGTGACTTTAAAATGCAGTTCATTCTTTGGTTTACAGAGTATTATTCAAATAACTTTCAAATCAGTGAGCAGTAAGGCATTAGAAGGGCCGCACATTATGTACAGTCCAAGCTACAAGTGGTCTTCCAATTTTTAAACGAGTACACTTGATATACGATGTTGTGACAGAAAATAATTTTATGTTGTTGGAACCATTTTCAAAACCCAATTCCTGGCAAAAACACCCTACCAGGAACACTAATGGAAGTGAGAGGAGACAGAACCCTATTTGCTGGCTTATCTAGTTCCTCAGTCCATCTATTAGTCTGGCACCTCAGACCTATCTCTCTGTTAACTGGCCTATCTAAATGCCAGTGCCAGTAACTAGGTGTCATGAAATGCACCGCTGGTGCGAGAGGTGCCCACTAATGTGTATGTCTATGGAGGTGTCTTAGTGAGGCGTTACACAGACTTACTAATAAACACTACCACATGAAAGCCAATTCATAGCTATGACTTGTCTACCATGGAAAAATTTTGCAAAACGTCTGAGTTTTCCAAAGTGCAAAAGAACATTGACTAATACGAAGGCTGCAGCTGGAGAATTGTAAGAAAGCCTTAAGAGGATAATCAAGAAAAAAGTTACATTGCATTGTTGTACTGCAAAATATAGCCCACCATTCAAAAAGACTGTTAATTATAATTTGATACTTTGTGTAATGCTTAAGCTGCACCCTTGACCTGTCTGTTACCAACCTCTACATTCCCTTAGCTTTTCCTAAGCCAACATACCCCATGTCTGAAAGTTCTCTTAGCTTTTCAGCCAGACAATAGGGACACACAGCCAGCCCGGTTCTACTGCTAGCTGTGCTTTAAGAATGCAAAGCTACACTGACAACCAGGGCTTACTACGAGGTCTCTCAAGCCTTGGGATTCAGGGTTTAACACAAGAGAGTTTCAAGTTTTAATATCATGTGCATAAATACAGTGAAATGCATTTCTTGCCAGCTACTATCCCAACAATGCAGTAATCAATATCAATGTAGTAGTACAAATAACAAGGTAGAACAAAAACCCACAAGAAATAAAAATAAGAAGAACACGAGAAGTAAGTAAGCTATATACAAGGTCAGCTCCAATACCATATTTACAATGTGCAGGGATACTGGAGTGATATAGGTAGATACAGTGCCTTCAGAAAGTATTCACACCCCTTGACTTTTTCAAACATTTTGTTGTGTTACAAATTGGGATTGAAATTGATTTAATTGTAATTTTTCTAATGTCAATATTATATATATATAGTCAGAAATCTTATTTGTTTGTAGGTGACCAAATACTTATTTTCCACCATAATTTGCAAATAAATAAATACAATCCTACAATGTGACTTTCTGGATTTTTTTTCTCATTTTGTCTGTCATAGTTGAAGTGTACCTATAATGACAATTACAGGCCTCTCTCATCTTTTTAAGTGGGAGAACTTGCACAATTGGTGGCTGACTAAATACTTTTTTGCCCCACTGTATATACACTGCTCAAAAAAATAAAGGGAACACTTAAACAACACAATGTAACTCCAAGTCAATCACACTTCTGTGAAATCAAACTGTCCACTTAGGAAGCAACACTGATTGACAATACATTTCACATGCTGTTGTGCAAATGGAATAGACAACAGGTGGAAATTATAGGCAATTAGCAAGACACCCCCAATAAAAGAGTGGTTCTGCAGGTGGTGACCACAAACCACTTCTCAGTTCCTATGCTTCCTGGCTGATGTTCTGGTCACTTTTGAATGCTGGCGGTGCTTTCACTCTAGTGGTAGCATGAGACGGAGTCTACAACCCACACAAGTGGCTCAGGTAGTGCAGTTCATCCAGGATGGCACATCAATGCGAGCTGTGGCAAGAAGGTTTGCTGTGTCTGTCAACGTAGTGTCCAAAGCATGGAGGCGCTACCAGGAGACAGGCCAGTACATCAGGAGACATGGAGGAGGCTGTAGGAGGTCAACAACCCAGCAGCAGGACCGCTACCTCCGCCTTTGTGCAAGGAGCCCTGCAAAATGACCTCCAGCAGGCCCCAAATGTGCATGTGTCTGCTCAAACGGTCAGAAACAGACTCCATGAGGGTGGTATGAGGGCCCGACGTCCACAGGTGGGGGTTGTGCTTACAGCCCAACACCGTGCAGGACGTTTGGCATTTGCCAGAGAACACCAAGATTGTCAAATTCGCCACTGGCGCCCTGTGCTCTTCCCAGATGAAAGCAGGTTCACACTGAGCACATGAGCACATGTGACAGAGTCTGGAGACGCCGTGGAGAACGTTCTGCTGCCTGCAACATCCTCCAGCATGACCGGTTTGGCGGTGGGTCAGTCATGGGTCATGGTGTGGGGTGGCATTTCTTTGGGGGGCCGCACAGCCCTCCATGTGCTCGCTAGAGGTAGCCTGACAGCCATTAGGTACCGAGATTAGATCCTAAGACCCCTTGTGAGACCACATGCTGGTGCGGTTGGCCCTGGGTTCCTCCTAATGCAAGACAATGCTAGACCTCATGTGGCTGGAGTGTGTCAGCAGTTCCTGCAAGAGGAAGGTATTGATGCTATGGACTGGCCCGCCCGTTCCCCAGACCTGAATCCAATTGAGCACATCTGGGACATCATGCCTCGCTCCATCCACCAACGCCACGTTGCACCACAGACTGTCCAGGAGTTGGCGCATGCTTTAGTCCAGGTCTGGGAGGAGATCCCTCAGGAGACTATCCGCCACCTCATCAGGAGCATGCCCAGGCGTTGTAGGGAGGTCATACAGGCACGTGGAGGCCACACAAACTACTGAGCCTCATTTTGACTTGTTTTAAGGACATTACATCAAAGTTGGATCAGCCTGTAGTGTGGTTTTCCACTTTAATTTTGAGTGTGACTCCAAATCCAGACCTCCATGGGTTGATAAATTTGATTTCCATTGATAATTTTTGTGTGATTTTGTTATCAGCACATTCAACTATGTAAAGAAAAAAGTATTTAATAAGAATATTTCATTAATTCAGATCTAGGATGTGTTATTTTAGTGTTCCCTTTATTTTTTTGAGCAGTGTATATAGATTAAATAAGTATTCACCCCCCTGAGCCAATACACGTTAAAAACACCTTAGGCAGCGATTACAGCTGTAAGGCTTCTTGGGTAAGTCTCTAAGAGCTTTGTATACCTGGATTGTACAATATTTGTCCATTATCCTATAAAAATCATTTCTCTCCGGCAACTGAGTTAGGAAGGATGCCTGTATCTTTGTAGTGACTTGTTGTATTGATACACCGTGCAAAGACTAAATAATAACTTCAGCATGCTGAAAGAGATATTCAGCGTCTGCTTTTTTACATTTGAGATAATTACAGATAATTGTATGTGTGCGATACAGAGATGTGGAAGTCATTCAAAAATCATGTTAACAACTATTATTGCACACAGAATGAGTCCATGCAACTTATTATGTGATTTGTTTTGTTAACATTTTTACTCCTGAACCTATTTAGGCTTGCCATAACAAAGGGCTTGAATACTTTTTGACTCAAAACTTTTCAGCTTTTCATTCATTATTAATGTAGAAAATGTACTACTGTCACGTTCCTGACCTGTTATCCTTGTTTTTGTATGTGTTTAGTTGGTCAGGGCGTGAGTTGGGGTGGGCATTCTATGTTATGTGTTTCTATTTAGGGTTAAATGTGTTGCCTGATATGGTTCTCAATTAGGGGCAGGTGTTTGACGTTTCCTCTGATTGAGAACCATATTAAGGTAGGCTGTTCTCACTGTTTGTTTGTGGGTGATTGTTCCTGTGTCTGTGTCTGTCGCACCACACGGGACTGTTTCGTTTTCGTTCGTTTGGTTAGTCTGTTCCTGTTCGTGCGTTCTTCGTGTTTATGTAAGTTCACATGTTCAGGTCTGTCTACGTCGTTTTGTTGTTTTGTAATTTTCCAAGTGTTATTTTGTGTTCGTCTTTGCTTTAATAAATATTCATCATGTCTTCACAACACGCTGCATTTTGGTCTGATCCCTACTCCTCCTCTTCAGACGTAGAGGAGGAGAGAAACCGTTACAGCTACAAACAAATGTCCACTTTGACATTATGCTGTATTGTGTGTAGATCAATAACACAACATCTCAATGTATTTTAAATCCAGACTGTAACACATCAAACTGTGGAAAAAGTTAAGGGGTTTGAATACTTTCTGAATGCACTGTATATATAGGGTTAAGGTGATTAGGCATCAGAATATATGATAAACAGAGTAGCAGCAGCGTACAGTGAATTTGGAAAGTATTCAGACCTCTTAACTTTTTCCACATTTTGTTATGTTACAACCTTATTCTAAAATTGATGAAGAAAAAAGTGTACTTAATCTGTCTACACACAATACCCCATAATGACAAAGCAAAAACAGGTTTTTAGAAATGTTAGAAAATGTAGTGCTAATAAAATACAGAAAGAGCTTATTTACATAAGCATCCAGACCCTTTGCTATGAGAATCGACATTGAGCTCAGATGCATCCTGCTTCCATTGATCATCCTTGAGATGTTTCTACAACTTGATTGGAGTCCACCTGTGGCAAATTCCATTGATTGGACATGATTTGGAAAGGCACGCATCTATCTACAGTATATAAGGTCCCACAGTTGACAGTGCATGTCTGAGCAAAAACCAAGCCATGGGGACGAAGGAATTGGCCAAAGAGCTCCGAGTCAGGATTGTGTCGAGGCACAGATCGGGGGAAGGGTACTAAAAAATCTCTGCAGCATTGAAGGTCCCGAAGAACACAGTGGCCTCCATCATTCTTAAATGGAAGAAGTTTGGAACCACCAAGACTCTTCCTAAGCTGGCTGCCCAGCCAAACTGAGCAATCGGGGAGAAGGGCCTTGGTCAGGCAGGTGACCAAGAACCTGATGGTCCCTTTGACAGAGCTCTAGAGTTCCTCTGTGGAGATGGGAGAACATTCCAGAATGAATCTCTACAGCACTCCAACAATAAGGACTTTATGGTAGAGTGGCCAGATGGAAGCCACTTCTCAGTAAAAGGCACATGGCAGCCCGCTTGGAGTTCACCAAAAGTCACCTAAAGGACTCTTAGACCATAAGAAACAAGAATCTCTGGTCTGATGAAACCGAGTTTGAACTATTTGGCCTGAATGGCAAGCGTCACGTCTGGAGAAAACCTTGCACCATCCCTACGGTGAAGCATGGTGGTGGCAGCATCATGCTGTGGTGATGTTCTTCAGCGGCAGTGAGACTAGTCAGGATCGAGAGAAAAATATACGTAGCAAAGTACAGTCGTGGCAAAATGTTTTGAGAATGACACAAATATTAATTTTCACAAAGTCTGCTACCTCAGTTTGTATGATGGCAATTTTCATATGCTCCAGCTGACATCATGTCAGTGATTCTCTCGTTAACACAGGTGTGAGTGTTGACGAGGACAAGGCTGAAGATCACTCTGTCATGCTGATTGAGTTCGAATAACAGACTGGAAGCTTCAAAAGGAGGGTGGTGCTTGGAATCATTGTTCTTCCTCTGTCAACCATGGTTACCTGCAAGGAAACACGCGCGTCATCATTGCTTTGCACAAAAAGGGCTTCACAGGCAAGGATATGGCTGCCAGTAAGATTGCACCTAAATCAACCATTTATCGGATTATCAAGAACTTCATGGAGAGCTGTTCAATTGTTGTGAAGAAGGCTTCAGGGGGCTCAAGAAAGTCCAGCAAGTGCCAGGACCGTCTCCTAAAGTTGATTCAGCTGCAGTATCGGGGCACCACCAGTACAGAGCTTGCTCAGGAATGGCAGCAGGCAGGTGTGAGTGCATTTGCACGCACAGCGAGGTGAATACTTTTGGAGGATGGTCTGGTGTCAAGAAGGGCAGCAAAGAAGCCACTTATCTCCAGGAAAAACATCAGGGACAGACTGATTTTCTGCAAAAGGTACAGGGATTGGACTGCTGAGGACTGGGGTAATGTCATTTTCTCTGATGAATCCCCTTTCCGATTGTTTGGGGCATCCGGAAAAAAGCTTGTCTGGAGAAGACAAGGTGAGCGCTACCATCAGTCCTGTGTCATGCCAACAGTAAAGCATCCTGAGACCATTCATGTGTGGGATTGCTTCTCAGCCAAGGGAGTGGGATCACTCACAATTCTGCCTAAGAACACAGCCATGAATAAAGAATGGTACCAACACATCCTCCGAGAGCAACTTCTCCCAACCATCCAGGAACAGTTTGGTGACGAACAATGCCTTTTCCAGCATGATGGAGCACCTTGCCGTAAGGCAAAAGTGATAACTAAGTGGCTCGGGTAGCAAAACATCAATATTTTGGGTCCATGGCTAGGAAACTCCCCAGAACATAATCTCATTGAGAACTTGTGGTCAATCCTCAAGAGGTGGGTGGACAAACAAAAACCCACAAATTCTGACAAACTCCAAGCATTGATTATGCAAGAATGGGCTGCCATCAGTCAGGATGTGGCCCAGAAGTTAATTGACAGCATGCCACGGCGGATTGCAGAGGTCTTGAAAAAAGGGTCAACACTGCAAATATTGACTCTTTGCATCAACTTCATGTAATTGTCAATAAAAGCTTTTGACACTTATGAAATGCTTGAAATTATACTTTAGTATTCCATAGTAACATCTGACAAAATATCTAAAGACAGTGAAGCAGCAAACTTTGTGGAAATTAATATTTGTGTCATTCTCAAAACTTTTGGCCACGACTGTACAGAGAGATCCTTGATAAATACCTGCTCCAGAGCACTCAGGAACTCAGACTGGGGCAAAGGTTCACCTTCCAACAGGACAACGACCCTAAGCACACAGACAAGACAAATCAGGAGTGGCTTCGGGACAAGTTTCTGCTTGTCCTTGAGTGACCCCGCCAGAGCCCGGACTTGAACCAGATCGAACATCTCTGGAGAGACGCTCCCCATCTAACCTGACAGAGCTTGAGAGGATCTGCAGAGAAGAATGGAAGAAACTCACCAAATACAGGTGTGCCAAGCTTGTAGCGTCATACCCAAGATGACCTGAGGCTGTAATCATTGCCAAAGGTGCTTCAACAAAGTACTGAGTAAAGGGTCTGAGTACTTATGTAAATGTGATTTTTCAGTTGAAAATGTTTAATACATTTGCAAAATATTTCCAAAAATGTTTTTCAAATCAAATCAAATGTTATTTGTCACATGCGCCAAATATAACAGGTGTAGGTAAACCTTACGGTGAAATTCTTTCTTACAAGCCCTTAACCAACAATCCAGTTTTAAGAAAAATAATAGTTTAAAAAATTTAAAAGGAAACACTTCAAATAAAAGTAAAAAATAATTCAAGAAAATCACTAAAGTAGCAATAGCGAGGCTATATACAGGGGGTACTGGTGAAAATGCTGTGTGCTGGGGCACAGGTTAGTCGAGGTAATTGAGGTAATATGCACATGTAGGTAGAGTTAAAGTGACTATTCATAGATAATAAACAGAGAGTAGCAGCAGCGTAAAAGGATGCAATGCAATGTAAATAGTCTGGGAAGCCACTTGATAAGCTGTTCAGGAGTCTTATGACTTGGGGGTAGAAGCTGTTAAGAAGCCTTTTGGACCTAGACTTGGCACTCCGGTACTGCTTGCCTAGCGGTAGCAGAGAGGACAGTCTATGACTAGGGTGGCTGTAGTCTTTGACAATTTTCAGGGCCATCGGCAAACTTAATGATGGTGTTGGAGTCGTGCCTGGCCATGCAGTCTTGAGTGAACAGGGAGTACAGGAGGTGACTGAGCACGCACCCCTGAGGAGCACCCGTGTTGAAGATCAGCGTGGCGGATGTGTTTTTACCTACACTTACCACTTGGGGGTGGCCCGTCAGGAAGTCCAGGATCCAGTTGAAGAGGGAGGTGTTTAGTCCCAGGGTCCTTAGCTTAGTGATGAGCTTTGGGGGCACTATGGTGTTGAACGCTGAGCTGTAGTCAATGAATAGCATTCTCACATAGATGTTCCTCTTGTCCAGGTGGGAAAGGGCAGTGTGGAGTGAAATAGAGATTGCATCATCTGTGGATCTGTTTGGGCGGAATGCAATTTGGAGTGGGTCTAGGGTTTCTTGGATAATGGTGTTGATGTGAGCCATGACCAGCCTTTCAAAAGCAATTCATGGCTACATACGTGAGTGCTACAGGTCGGTAGTCATTTATGCAGGTTACCTTGCTGTTCTTGGGCACAGGGCCTATGGTGGTCTGTATGAAACATGTTGGTATTACAGACTCAGTCAGGGACAGGTTCAAAATGTCTGTGAAGACACTTGCCAGTTGGTCAACGCATGCTCGGAGTACACCTGGTACACCTGGTAACCCATCTTCCTTTGTCATTATGGGGTATTGTGTGTAGATTGATGAGGGGAAAAAACAATTTAATCAATTTTAGAATAAGGCTGTCACATAACAAAATGTGTATAAAGTCAAGGGGTCTGAATACTTTCCGAATGCACTGTATATTTTAGGGAGTTAAACATGCCAAATGGACACAGTATGTATTTATTCAAGCATCAAGATAACATATTGTAGTCAGGCAACAGATGAGATGTAAATGAGCAACATTTAATTTCAAAGTCTGAGATTGTTTTCTCTTGGTTCAGCTCATTGTTTTAAGTCTTTTTTTCCTTTTTTTTTTACGTGGTTGTGTCATATTTCACAAAGAATCCTGGGAATATTTTCAGCTTTTATCAATGCATACTTTGAGTTGTACTCTTGCTTCGAGTGGCGCAGTGGTCTAAGGCACTGCATCTCAGTGCAAAAGGTGTCATTACAGTCCCTGGTTCAAATCCAGGCTGTATCACATCCGGCTGTGATTGGGAGTCCCATAGGGTGCTGTACAATTGGCTGGGTTTGGCTGGGGTAGGCCGTGATTGTAATTAAGAATTTGTTCATAACTGACTTCCCTAGTTAAATAAAGGTACATTTTTACAAATTTAATTTAATTTAATTTAAATAACCTTCGGTTCTCCAATTTGCATGCTCAGAGTACGCATATTGAGAAACACCCATAGTTTAAGTGCCAACAAATCCTATGAGAATCTGAAACTCTAATGCAAAACCAAAAATATCACAAGCATAACTTAAAATCATCAAAACTCTTGAGGTCGGCTTCTTCATGTAAACTGAAAGCAGTGTGAGGTATATAAAGTGACAAAAGTTGTGGATTACTTCATACTGTAGGTTTCCATTTTAGTGCTATTGAGTGGAATTTCCCACCATTCTCCCGCTTTAAAACCCGTTAGGCAGTCCTCACCAGACCCATGCTCATTTATCTAAGCATGACCCATTCTTCCATTTCTGGAATAAATGTGCCCCTTTGTGTGTGGGTTGACCTTTGAGTCTTGGTAATAATTTACAGACATTGACTTTGTGCAGACAGAGGCTGACTTTTGGAGCACTTGACATCTGATTTGTGAAGCTCAAACTCCTTATATTAGTGAGCTTCCTACATTCAGCCATTCTACAGCCATTTTCAATCAGGCAAACTGCTGTACAAATCAGTAACTGAACTGAACAATGAGAATGACTAGATGACACAGAATGGAACACAGATTACTGCTTTTGGCAGTGCTGAAAACCCATTTATTTAGTTATTTATTCACATGAGTCATGTACATTTCCCCACCTATGTAAATCAAACATGTTTGAATTAGCAATATAACGGCTGCAGAGAGATCTCTCATTCTTTAGGACCCATTATGAATTGGTCCCCAAATCTGTCTAGCATTGTTCTACTGCACTGTATCAGATATGATATGCACTGTTGGTTTCCCCCTTTGTGCCTCCCTGTACTGGACCTTAAGGATCAATGAGGCCCTGATATAAAGGTGGGTGGACAATTAGCAGGGCTCTGCAGTGTGAGCGTTACATTTGCATTTGTGGGTAAAAAGTAAAGTTTGAGGACTTGTGCGAGTTGTGATTTATAGCAGAAAAATGCTGCAGTGGCTGTTTTCAAAGTATTTCTGTCGTTTTGTTTCACAGCTGCTAATCACACAAAGAAATACTAATCTATAACCCACCTCACGCAGCAACACTGCCTGGCTAGGAAGCTTTGTGCACAGTGCTGATATATTATAATGACGGGGTAGGCCGTCATTGTAAAAAATAATTTGTTCTTTAACTGACTTGCCTAGTTAAATATAGGTTAAATAAAATTACAAAAATAATTTTTGGAGGCGCTGTGCACAGGCTTAAAAGTTGGTTTAATTCACTCGAAAGTCTACGAAGTGAGGCTTTATCCTTGTATTTCTTGGCTATTTACAGTGCCTTTCAAAAGAATTCACCCCTTTTGCCGTTTTTCCTATTTTGTTGCATTACAACCTGTAATTTAAATTGATTTTGATTTTATGTAATGGACATACACAAAATAGTCCAAATTGGTGAAGTGAAATGAAAAAAATAACATGTTTCAAAAAAAAAAAAAAAAAAAATTCCGGAAAAATGGTGCGTAATTTAAATTGATTTTGATTTTATGTAATGGACATACACAAAATAGTCCAAATTGGTGAAGTGAAATGAAAAAAATAACATGTTTCAAAAAAAAAAAAAATAATAATTGCGGAAAAATGGTGCAACAAAGTTGTGTTTTTTTTTTTTTTTTTGAAACATGTTATTTTTTTCATTTCACTTCACCAATTTGGACTATTTTGTGTATGTCCATTACATAAAATCAAAATCAATTTAAATTACAGGTTGTAATGCAACAAAATAGGAAAAACGGCAAATGTATTCACCCCCTTTACTATGAAGCCCCTAAATAAGATCTGGTGCGACCAATTGCCTTCAGAAGTCACATCATTTGTTGAATAAAGTCCACCTGTGTCACATGATCTGTCACATGATCTCAGTATATGTTCTGAAAGGCCCCAGAGTCTGCAACACCACTAAGCAAGGGGCACCACCAAGCAAGCGGCACTATGAAGACAACCAAGGAGCTCTCCAAAAGGTCAGGGACAAAGTTGTGGAGAAGTACAGATCAGGGTTGGGTTATAAAAAGAATCCGAAGTTTTGAACATCCCACGGAGCACCATTAAATCCGTTATTAAAAAATGGAAAGAATATGGCACCACAACAAACCTGCCAAAAGAGGGCCACCCACGAAAACTCACAGACCAGGTAAGGAGGGTATTAAACAGAGAGGCAACAAAGAGACCAAAGATAACCCTGAAGGAGCTGTAAAGCTCCACAGCAAAGATTGGAGTATCTGTTCATAGGACCACTTTAAGCCGTACACTCCACAGAGTTGGGCTTTATGGAAAAAAATAGGCAAACATGTTTGGTGTTTGCCAAAAGGCATGTGTTCGCCAAAAGGCATCCCCAAACATATGGAAGAAAGTAGTCTGGTCAGATGAGACTAAAATTTAACTTTTTGGCCATCAAGGAAAACGCTATGTCTGGCGCAAACCCAACACCTCTCATCCCCCCAATTTTAATCGGCAGGGACTGGGAAACTGGTCAGAATTGAAGGAATGATGGATCACCATAAATACAGAAAAATTCTTGAGGGAAACCTGTTTCAGTCTTCCAGAGATTTGAGACTGGGACGGAGGTTCACCTTCCAGCAGGACAATGGCCCTAAGCATACTGCTAAATCAACACTTGAGTGGTTTAAGGGGGAAAATCTAAATGTTTTGGAATGGCCTAGTCAAAACCCAGACCTCAATCCAATTGAGAATCTGTGGTATGATTTAAAGATTGCTGTACACCAGCGGAACCTATCCAACTTGAAGGAACTGGAGCAGTTTTACCTTGAAGAATGGGCAAAAATCTCAGTGGCTAGATGTGCCAAGCTTATTGAGACATACCCCAAGATACTTGCAGCTGTAATTGCAGCTGTAAAAGGTGGCTCTACAAAGTATTGACTTTGGGGGGGTGAATAGTTATGCACTCTCAAGTTTTCAGTTTTTTGTGTAATTTCTTGTTTGTTTCACACACAAATATATTTTGCATCTTCAAGGTGGTAGGCATGTTGTATAAATCAAATGATACAAACCCCCCAAAAAATATATTTTAATTCCAGGTTGTAAGGCAACAAAATAGGAAAAATGCCAATACTTGGGTGAATACTTTCGCAAGCGTCTGTGCCTTGTTTTGTTTTCAAGGTCGGTTGTTAGTCGATGTTAGTTTGAGTCTGCTGTTACAACTGATAGCGAACAGACACACTTAACCGTTACAACGGTTACGTCCTATCTTAAAGTGGCAGCTGAACATGTTGTCTCATCTGATATTTTGGTTAAAAGATAGGTCACACATTTTTTTATTTAAATTTAGCAATATACCAATCATATTTCTTCTTACTAATACATTTTTTGTGTTAGGAACATTAAGCATGATCATCAGTTTTTGTGTGATTTCTTTTGATAATTATGGCAAAAAATATATATTTTGGCTGGTAAAAAATATGAGTGGCTGGTAGATTTTTCCATCTACTTGCCACAGTGGCTGGTGGGCCTGTCACACCCTGACCTTAGAGAGCCTTTTTATGTCTCTATTTGGTTTGGTCAGGGTGTGATTTGGAATGGGCATTCTATGCTTTGTTTTCTGTTTCTTTATTTCTGTTTTGGCCGGGTATGGTTCTCAATCAGGGACAGCTGTCTATCGTTGTCTCTGATTGGGAATCATACTTAGGTAGCCCTTTTCCCCCTCCTTTCAGTGTGGGTAGTTAACCTGTTAGGGGTGCAGCCCGACACCGGTACACTTATGACAACATCCAGCTCAAAGTGCAGGGCGCGAAATTCAAAAGATATATTTTTTTAAATATTTAACTTTCACACATTAACAAGTCCAAGACACCAGATGAAAGGTGCACATCTTGTGAATCAAGCCAACATGTCCGATTTTTAAAATGTTTTACAGGGAAGACACAATATGTAAATCTATTAGCTAATCACGTTAGCAAATTACACCAATATTCTTACTCCATCAGTTTATGACTCCATCAGTAGCTATCACAAATTCGGCCAAATAAAGATAAAAATAGCCACTAACCAAGAAACAACCTCATCAGATGACAATCTGATAACATATTTATTGTATAGGATATGTTTTTTTCAAAAAATTTCAGGTATAATTCATAGTTTACATTTCAGCTACAATCAGAAATTGCACCGAAAGCAGCCATAATATTTACAGACACCAACGTCAACTACCTAATTACTCATCATAAAACATTTCTGAAAAATACATAGTGTACAGCAATTGAAAGACAGGCATCTTGTGATTCTAGACAATATTTCCGATTTATTAAATGTTTTACAGCGCAAACAAAATGTAGCGTGATATTAGCATAGCAGCAATAGCAAGAAAAACTTGGGCGCCCACGACCAGTCAACATGCACGACAGATATATGAAATAACATCATAAATTGGCTCTTACTTTTGCTGATCTTTCATCAGAATGTTGAACAAGGTGTCCTTTGTCCAGATGAGTCGTTGTTTGGATTCAGAATGGCAAATTTCCCTCTTCACTTAGCATTGGCACTTGCCAAGTGACAAGGATTACGTACTCCAAAGTCAACAAAGTTAGAAAACGGAACACGGCAAAACTCCCGAAAAAGTTTCAATAATCTGATTAAACTATATTGAAAAAACATACGTTACAATGATATGGTGACATGTATCAAATCAAATCTAAGACGGAGATGTTCGTCTTTCATAACCACAGCTAAACAGAAGCCATTTCCGTGTCCTCTTTCGCGCGCTCCAGAAACAGGATATGGACGGTCACGTCAAACAAAGATCTTTTATTCCACCTCAGACCAAGGTAGACACGAAATTTCTTCTCTCACCGCATCTAGACAGCCAGGGGAAGGCGTAGGAAGTGTTTGTAGACTCCTACGTCACACGCCCATGTATAGGCATGAGGTTGAACAGAGGATAGATTTCTGACATTTCACTTCCTGGTCAGGAAAAGTGCTGCAGAAGGATTTCTGTTTCACTCAGAGAAATAATTCAAACGTTTTTAGAAACTAGAGAGTGTTTTCTATCCAATATTAATAATAATATCCATATTGTACGAGCAAGAATTGAGTAGGAGGCCGTTTGAAATGGGCACGATTTCACTGGCTACTCAACACTTTGCCTTGCAGCCATTTAACTAAGTTAGAGGCTTCATAGCCCTGTTAAGCGACACGCTTTTAAGCGGTCATTTTGTATTGTTTAATTGGCGACGTTCAAATAAAAAGGAAAATGTACGCTCACCACGCTGCACCTTGGTCTTCTTCCAACATCGTCCGTGACAGGACCAAAAAGTACATTTTAGGCCCTGGTTTTGACTCATGTCATGTCTATTCTAATATGGCTAACATTCGCTAGCTAGCTAACCAACAACTGTAACGATGTATTTGAGAGACAACAAGTGCTCATTGTGCAAATGTATTTATGTTTTCAATAAATATTTGGAGAGGGAATATAGTTTTCATGTCGTCAACATCGTTTGATTCTAAGCCAACCCTGTCTTTTTTGCCCCAAGAGTTGCACCTGCATCGGTTTTGTTGCTTAACAACCCACACTTCTATAGAACCAGAGAACTCTGATCAGCAGAAGTGCCCTATGTAGGCAACAGGGTGCCATTTGGGATGCACAAACAAATTCAACAGAATTATTTATGTTCAGTGGCATGAAAATAAAAAGCTTGACATTAAAAGATGTATGAAGCACTGTCCTGGTGATAAGTATAATTAAAATTAAACAACTTTCTCAAATAGGTTAACCCTTATTTTGTTGATGGTGGCTGCTCCGGAAGGTCAAGTCATTACATTATTTAATCAGAACCCAAGGGGAATTGACAGGAGGTATTAACATATTAATAATGAGCTGTCCTCCATATAAATAGGCTCAGTGGACAATTCTGTTCTCTCCCCAGCAAAAGGTCAGTTACTGTGGCAGTCTTTTTATGTAACGTAAACCTGAGGAAGCATGCAAAATAGGACCAGATAATTTACAATATTGTGGTTAACTGGTCTGGTGATTCAAATCCCCTTTTGCTCAACTGTTGTTTTAAGGTCTATTAAGACAAATGATGACTACACATTTTGTGAATGAAAATGTATTATGTGTACCACTCCAACCCTCTCACAAGCTATGGTTGTTTACATGGCTATAATTCTGGGAAAATAACTATGTTGCATGATGACAAACATTGGGACACTTATGTATGGAAAATGCACTTTGAGTGTCAACTGTATGGCAATAAACTTCCAGTCTTAGCATTAAAGTGTATCTAAATTATATAGTAGGTAAACTGTTATTTTACGGAACAGTCCAATCCCTCTCACTATATGTTATTTTTTACATTCAGAACACCTTGATGTTGGTGACTAAAGAGAGACTAGGACTGTGTCCCAAATGGCACCATATTCCCTACATAGTACAGTACTTTTGATCAGAGCCCTAGATGGCTGGGGAGGAGAGAAGCCTAGCGGGGTGTGGAGAGACGGAGCCTGGCTGAGAGTGTCCATGTGAGATACACCGCTTTGTTATCTCCGCACACAGACACACACACAGCGATGATGTGCTCATTGTCTGTGGAGCTTCGCTGCTCTACTGGATTGACAACAGGACAACAGGTATTGTGTGCCAGCATTTAGATGTGACTATTGAGGGTGACTTAATAGTTCCATGCTATCGCTGCCATTATAAAGCTGTCACTGTGCACTGTCGGTGAGCCTTGGCATGGGCAGACATGGCATTTAGACTGGCCAATGCCCTGCTGCTACCTCTTTCAGCTGAAAGAAGAGAATAACACAACTGACTCCTCCATTTAGAGACAAACACACAATGTCTTCCACGTCACAGCTGAACTATGACCTTTATGTCACAATGTTTGTCCTTCTCATTTGTCAAGTAACTCCCATGATGCATTTCTCCTCTCCTGCAGTGCTACATCTCTCCTCAGTGGACCAGGCTGATCAATATTGAAATGGCAGCTGTAGGATGGCTTTGGATTGTGATACAAGGCTAGCCATGCAAGATGAGAGAATTCCAATCAGAGTCCATCATAATGCAAAGAAGATTTACATTTGAATAATTTAGCAGAAGCCCTTGTCCATATTTCTGCTTTACCAAATGAGGAGAGTTACAAACTACACACCAGTCAGAGTTACACTTAAACTACATCTTTAATAATAATAAGCTTTGTAATAGCATTTGACTTTCAACAATTCACTATTTCTAATGAACCATTGAAAGTACCACCAGAGAAGTACAAAGATCTTTTATAGCCAAGATACACCCTCTCAACTTATATGACGAATCACAGATCTTAGGAAGAGTTCACAAAGAAATACTTTTTCTTGAGAAAGGAGTATCCCTTAGCCAAATAACATTCTCTACAAATTATCTTTCAGTTTGGTCCCTCAGACGAGGTTCTAATCTCGTTCCTGGTACTTTATAGTACAAAAACACCAACTCATCCAATGGCATATATCAATTATCAACTAGATACTCCCATCTCAAGTGAACCCCCTCTTGACCCCACTCCTGGACAAGCTCACTGAGGGGAGTGAGCCTCTAGGTCATACACTATCCCAGGATAAGTGTAAGATCAGAGAGGACATACAATGTTTCCAGACATTGCCATACACCTCCCCCCAATGGGAAAAGGAGGGAGTGACTGGCGCACAGACATTGTGGAGACAAGTAATTAGTTCCCTATTATTCACGCCATCCTTTCACATTGTTTAAAAATAGGTAAAGACACATTCACATATGAAGACAATGTTCCATTCTGTCCTCTTCCCTTTCTGATATTCTGCATAGCACCAGGGACATGTGAAAGACAAGCCTGACCTCTCCCCTCTCTGGGCCCCAAGTGACTGAGCCCCAGCTTAGGGAAAAGTGCAACTGCCAACACTATAGTCCAAAAGGATACATTCTAATGACAAGTATCTCACATAAGCATATTATGCAAATAAAACATATAAATGATTTATGTTACCCAACTAATTCTGATTCATCCGCCACAAGCGACTTACACAAGCAATTAGGGTTAAATGCCTTACTCAAGCACACATCGACAGATTTTTCAACGAGTGGGCTCGGGGATTTGAATCAGCGATCTTTTTGTTACTGGTTACTGATCCAACGCTCTCCACCTTATAAGAGGAGACAAAAAGAGCACACAGCACACAGCACACCACCATTGGTTGATCTATCAACGTCTGAGCAGGGGAATGCAACTTTTTCTTGAGGCACGTCGAAGTTCGGTAGTACCTTCATCAGTGATTGGCCAACTGTAGGGGTGTGGACGGGATTCTTGACTGGCTGCTAGCCTAGAAGCATACTCATGCAAAGAAAGCAAGCCAACCAACTAAGCTTAAGATCTGTGCAACTTTTTGATCAAACAACATTTTGTCAGAGAAAGAACATAGCCTTCCCGTTAGTAAAACCGATGTCAACGTTTGGTGGCAAGGTCCAGGTAGCTAGCTAGCTATTGTTAGGAAGCAGGCTTCTCAACTCTGCTCAAATGTTAGCGAAAGTCTTTAAGGGAGTATGCAAGCACAGTCATGCACTTACACCTAGCCGTGTTCTGCTAGGAGCAAACAGAACCTAGTTTGCAATCGCCTTTATTCTGTTGACGATCTGATCTGGAAGGTCAAGGCATTCCATGATTTAATCAGAACCCAGGGGAGTTGACAGGAGGTATTATCAAATTAATAATGTGCTCCTCTCCGTATAAATAGGCTCTGTGGATGATTCAATTCACTCACCAGCGAAAGGTCAGTCACTGTGGCAAATCAATTCAAATCAAATGTTATTTGTCACATGCTTCGTAAACAACAGGTGTAGACTAACAGTGAAATGCTTACTTACGGGGCCTTCCAAACAATGCAGAGAAAATGAAACAGAGAAATAATAGAAAAGTAATAAAAGGTAATAATAAAAGTAACAAGAAATACACAATGAGTAGCGATAACTTGGCTATATACACTGGGTATCGGTACTGAGTTGATGTGCAGGGGTATGAGGTAATTGAGAAAGATACAGTATGTCTATACAACTAGGAATAAAGTGACTATTCAACAGGACAGATAATAAACAGTAGCAGAAGCATATGTGATGAGTCAAAAAGGTTAGTGCAAAAAGGGTAAATTAAGATAGTCCGGGTAGCCTCCCAAGTGGCGCAGCGGTCTAATGCACTGCACTGCATTGCAGTGCTAGAGGCATCCCTACAGACCCGGGATTGATCCCAGGCTGTGTCGCCATGACCGGGAGACCCATGAAGTGGTGGACAATTGGCCCAGCATCGGCCGGGTTAGGGGAGGGTTTGGCCGGCCGGGATGTCCTTGTGGCGGGCTGGGCGCATGCATGCATGCTGACTACGGTCGCCAGGTATACGGCCGGGTTAGGGGAGGGTTGTTGTCCTGGCACCAAAGGTTGTTGTCCTGGCACCAAATCAAATCAAACTTTATTTGTCACATGCGCCAAATACAACAAATGTAGACCTTTCCATGAAATCCTTACTTACAAGAACTTATCCAACAATGCAGTTCAATAAAGAGTTAAGAAAATATTTACCAAATAAATGAAAGTAAAAAATTATAGAAAGTAACACAATAAAATAACAATAACGAGGCTATATACAGGGGGTACCGGTACCGAGTCAATGTGCGGGGGTACAGGTTAGTTGAGGTAATTTGTACATGTAGGTAGGGGTAAAGTGACTATGCATAGATAATAAACAGTGAGTAGCAGCAGTGTAAAAACAAATGGGGGGGTGTCAATGTAAATAGCCCGGGTGGCCATTTGATTAATTGTTCAACGTTTTGGTCCAAGACTTGGCATTCTGGTACCGCTTGCCGTGTGGTAGCAGAGAGAACAGTCTATGACTTGGGTTAGTAGAGTCTTTATTTCGGGGCTTTCCTCTGACACCGCCTAGTATATAGGTCCTGGTTGGCAGAAGCATGGCCCCAGTGATGTACTCGGCCGTATGCATTACCCTCTGTAGCGCCTTAAATTCAGATGCATAGCAGTTGCCATACCCGGCGATGATGCAACCAATCAGGATGCTCTCGATGGTGCAGCTGTAGAACTTTTTGAGAACCTGGGTACCCATGCCAAATCTTTTCAGTCTCCACACTGCCAGGTCTGACTTTCTCCCTATAGGCTGTCTCATCGTCGTCGGTGATCAGCCCTACCACAGTTGTGTCATCAGCAAACTTAATGATGGTGTTGGAGTCGTGCATGGGCACGCAGTCGTGGGTGAACAGGGAGTACAGGAAGGTACTAAGCACGCACCCCTGAGGGGTCCCTGTGTTGAGGGTCAGTGTGGCGGATGGGGTGGCGCCCCCCCTTGGGTTGTGCCATGGCGGAGATCTTTGTGGGCTATACTCAGCCTTGTCTCAGGATGGTAAGTTGGTGGTTCAAGATATCCCTCTAGTGGTGTGGGGGCTGTGCTTTGGCAAAGTGGGGGGGGGGGGGGGGGGGGGGGGGTTATATCCTGCCTGTTTGGCCCTGTCCGGGGGTATCGTTGTATGGGACCACAGTGTCTCCTGACCCCTCCTGTCTCAGCCTCCGGTATTTATCCTGCAGTAGTTTATGTGTCGGGGGGCTAGGGTCAGTCTGTTATATCTGGAGTATTTCTCCTGTCTTATCTGGTGTCCTGTGTGAATTTAAGTATGCTCTCTCTAATTCTCTCTTTCTCTCTCTCTCACTCTCTCTCTCTCTTTCTTTCTTTCTTTCTTTCTTTCTTTCTTTCTCTCTCGGAGGACCTGAGCCCTAGGACCATGCCTCAGGACTACCTGGCATGATGACTCCTTGCTGTCCCCAGTCCACCTGGCCGTGCTGCTGCTCCAGTTTCAACTGTTCTGCCTTCGGCTATGGAACCCTGACCTGTTCACCGGACGTGCTACCTGTCCCAGACCTGCTGTTTTCAACTCTCTAGAGACAGCAGGAGCGGTAGAGATACTCTCAATGATTGGCTATGAAAAGCCAACTGACATTTACTCCTGAGATGCTGACTTGTTGCACCCTCGACAACTACTGTGATTATTATAATTTGACCATGCTGGTCATTTATGAACATTTGAACATCTTGGCCATGTTCTGTTATAATCTCCACCCGGCACAGCCAGAAGAGGACTGACCACCCCTCATAGCCTGGTTCCTCTCTAGGTTTCTTCCTAGGTTTTGGCCTTTCTTGGGAGTTTTTCCTAGCCACCGTGCTTCTACACCTGCATTGCTTGCTGTTTGGGGTTTTAGGCTGGGTTTCTGTACAGCACTTTGATATATCAGCTGATGTACGAAGGGCTATATAAATAAATTTGATTTGATTTGATGTGTTATTGCCTACCCTTGCCACCTGGGGGCAGCCTGTTAGAGAGTCCAGGATCCAGTTGCAGAGGGAGGTGTTTGGTCTCAGGGTCCTCAGCAACCTACACACAATACCCCCATATCAACAAAGCAAAAACAGGTTTTTAGAAATGTTTGCAAATGTATTAAAAAAATTAACTGAAAAATCTTATTTACATAAGTATTCAGACCCTTTGCTATGAGACTCAAAATTGAGCTCAGGTGCATCCTGTTTCCATTTAAAAAACCTTGAGCTTTTTCTTCAACTTGATTAGAGCCCACCTGTGGTAAATTCAATTGATTGGACATGATTTGGAAAGGCACACTCCTATCTACATAAGGTCCCACAGTTGACATTGCATGTCAGAGCAAAAACCAATCCATGAGGTCAAAGGAATTCCGTAGCACTCCGAGACAGGATTGTGTCGAGGCACAGATCTGGGGAAGGGTACCAAAAAATGGCCAAACTGAGCAGTCGGGGGTTGGTCAGGGAGGTGACCAAGAACTCAATGGCCACTCTGACAGAGCAGCAGAGTTCCTCTGTGGAGATGGGAGAACCTTCCAGAAGGACATCCATCTATGCAGCATTCCACTGGTGGAATGCTGCATAGATGGATGTCCTTCTGGAAGGTTCTCCCATCTCCACAGAGGAACTCTGCTGCTCTGTCAGAGGTCTTTATGGTAGAGTGGCCAGACGGAAGTCACTCCTCAGTAAAAGGCACATGACAGCCCACTTGGAGTTTGCCCAAATGCACTTAAAGGACTCTCAGAACATGAGAAACAAGATTCTCTGGTCTGATGAAACCAAGATTGGCCTGAATGCCAAGCGTCAGGTCTGGAGGAAACCTGGCACCATCCCTACGGTGAAGCATGGTGGTGGCATTATCATCCTGTGAGGATGTTTTTCTGTGGCAGGGACTGGGAGACTGATCAGGATCGAGGGAAAGATGATCGGAGCAAAGTACAGAGAGATCCTTGATGAAAATCTGCTCCAGAGCACTCAGAACTTCCGACTGGGGTGAAGGTTCACCTTCCAACAGGACAACAACCCTTAACACACAGCCAAGACAAAGCAGGAGTGGCTTCGAGATGTCCTTTAGTGGCCCAGCCAGATCCCGGACTTGAACCCGATCAAACATTTCTGGAGAGACCTGAAAATAGCTGTCCAGCGACGCTCCCCAAAATGTGGAAAAAGGGAAGGGGTCTGAATACTATCCCGAGTGCACTGTTTCTAGCATACCTCTTGAGCTGTCTGCCTGTATCCTCCTGACTGGTGGTTATATTTTAAAGAAACAAAATATGCTTCTTTCTCTGCATCTCTGCTAAAATCTAGATAAAAGATTGAAAGGAATGTGAGACGTATTTAGTAATTGCTTGCTTTTCTAAAGTCTACCAACCTTGCCAGCAGTTATGCCAGCTTAGATAGTTAGACAAGATAGCTACTCTAACTTAATTGATAGCCTGAAATGGCCTCTTGGGAGATTGGGAACCTTTCCGGGCTAGTTAAAAACAACTTCATAAAATTGCTAGGTGGCTAGTAGTATTACAGAGAAACAACAACAACAGATTTAACAAAAACATTATAAAATATGAACATGTTTAAATCTGAGGGGCACGTGCCCCCGTGCCCAATATGGGATTAATGCCTCTGCTCCTCTCCCATTTAAAGTCCTTTGTAGTTTAGGTGAGTAAAAAATAAAGAAAATGTATTCCAAGCTCATGAACCAGCCCTGGATGTTTCATACCTGCACAAAGAAACAAACCTTGGCTCTTTGAACTTTGTGATGCTACAGAAGAAAACTGATGCTGATGCAGCAAACATTGTGACACTGAACTGCTTGCTCTTGTGTGGTTATGTTAATCTATACATCCCCCTAAGTGTACATCACCTTCCATCATTTAGATTGAAGACCGATTCTCTGGTGGCTGATGGCCAAAATGCTGTGTTCATGTGAAGTATCTACAATCTCCCTAATATCTCTTTTAGATCTTCAATGTGACTCTCACACAAAAAGTGGATACAATCGGGGGAGCCTTACCCATTTGGATAATTTTCCATAATTCCTCTGGTGTTTCTTCTGCAGCTGTATGGTCCAGTGATGGTTTCCCAAGCACATCCCTTTATTAACAGACATGACATGATGCCTGCTATAATGAAAGGCACAAGCTGAGACAAAATTACTCCAATCTTTGATTACACTGGTCTTTTTCTAACAGCTATTTCCCATGAAAACGGTCTACCCTTAAAAAACAAGATCAATAAGAGAGACTTCAATCTGGAAGATCTTCAACATAAGAAAGAGATTGTACAGCTCTTGTCTAAATATTTCTGCTTATATTTAGCATTTCATATTTTGTTTGTGTGCTACAATTAATGGCATGTTTGACGTTCTGCCTACTTAATTTTCTATCCACGAGAGTTGAAGAGGAGATGATGGGGGATTTTCTGGCATATCCTCTGTCCTGGCTGTCATCATGATGAGTGTGGCCACTCAGACGACAGACAGAGCCGGTTGATGAGCTTCTGAATCACCATGTGAAGCGTTGCCTCTGGCAAAGAGACAGGCTATCCTATCACACAGAGAAAGATGCAGTCAGTCCACACTTTTACACCCTCTGGGGCGAAGCACAAGAACAAGAGAAGAGGAGGCTTTGACTGGGGATCAAGTTATTAGAATGGTATCAGAAAAGTCAAGCCTCACATGATCAGACTTTGGAATGGTTTGCAAGAGAAGTCTAGACTTGCAGATTCAGTATCTCTTTTTAAATCCCTGCTTAAGACACACTTATATAAAGATGCTTTCAATGTATGATTTCAATGTATGATTTTACTTTTTTTTTTATTCTTCTTCCTCCTGTCTGTGTTTCTTTGTTAGTACTTTTATTTTATTCTTTTATACAGAACATGTAGTTTTAATAGAAAATGAAGTTTACACTTCCCTGAGTAAATGAGATCCATGAGAAAGAGCAATGTTCGGCCCGCTCAATGTCTGCCTATTGCTGCTGGAGGACCAAATGCTGATTGTTTGAAAAAAATGAGAAGTTAACTGGTGGCATCTCTGACTAATGCTATCAATTCTTACCAGTTAACATCATGGTTGGTGTCTTTACTCAAGTGATAATGCCCAAGAAGTCAGTGTTTGGAAGATATATTGGCACGGTGTTGATAGGCTCGAGACAAGGTCTAAAATATGTCAATATTTATTTGAATATGTTGGTAACCCGTGGTATGAAACCTACCATATAACTCGAAAAAGTCATCATTGGTGGGAGAGAGTGGGAAACTAGTTGGCAAGTGCCTTGGATAGTTTAACCAGGCCAATGCTCTCTACTCTCTAGTTGTCATGGTAACTTATTAGACACTATTGAAAAAAAGCGTAGAGCAAGGATATGAACATTGTCCTGTCTTAAAACAGAACGCAACATTATGAAAAAGTCTTCTCCTTAGCAATTATATGGCTGTGGTCATAATTTCCACATGGTTTAAGCCAAATTGTAGTTTATGTACATCAATATCACATCAATGAACTGAACTGAGTGTGCACTGTATGAGAACAGTATGTAGGCTACTACAAGATCATGACTAAGCATCAATATCAGGCAGAGTGTATGCAGTATGCCACCTGGACCCTGCCTTGGGGACAGGCATGTAAACAGGGCTTATATGTCATAGGCAGGCTGTTTATCCATTACAGATGATGCCATCTCTAAAGGTAACACTTACAGAACACAGCCAGGAGGGTAAACAGTATGTATGACACAAGATGTTGATGTATTCTGAGAATACTGTACATCAGATCCACTACATGACATCATGTTGCTCATAGCATAGCAGTCATCCACACTAACCTGTGCCGCTCGCTTTCACCAAACAAGGCAAACATATTGGAATAAAATCAGAAACCGATTCCATTTCCACTAAAATGGAATGAAACTTGTTTAGTAAATTATATGTTGCATCAAGAAAGTGAGAATTGTTGCACTGCTCTGAAAAAATCATGTCAGTGTGGGATTACAGTGTATGATTGATTGCTATGACCTCGTATATTTTGATTTACAGTATATACTAGTTTCAGAGTTTTTCCCACCAAACAAGCCATCGTCTGGTCTCTTCTTTTTAATGCTGGTTAAGCACAGGTCCTCTCTGTCACTGAGGTGATGATTCTCTGCTGATGTGTGGATGCCATCTTGAATTAGATACAGTAAATAGTGGCAATAACTTTCAGGTACACAGTACACCACAGCTAGTAATCTATGGGATCATACTGAGAATTTATAGAACTATTTTCCAATTTGCCACACTATCTTACTTTGGACAGCTGGCTGACGGCAGCCAGGTTGCCATGGAAACAGTTAGTACAGATTGGGGGAAATAACAGTTTTATCAGAAAAATGACTTCATACAGGGAAAATCCTGATTAAATCTCACCCGTTTGTTCTGAAAGTCTCCCCCCCTTCTGTTTTCTGAATAAACAAATGTGTTTTCCAGCAGCTTCTCTCAAAATACAGTACCAATGAAACGTTTGGACACAAATCAAATCAAATTTTATTTGTCACATGCGCCGAATAACACAGGTGTAGACCTTACAGTGAAATGCTTGCTTACACGCCCTTAATTAACCAACAATGCAGTTTTAAGAAAAATACCAATACAAATAATAAATAAAAGTAACAAATAATTAAAGAGCAACAGTAAAATAACAATAGCGAGGCTATATACAGGAGGTACCGGTACAGAGACAATGTGCGGGGGCACCGGTTAGTCGAGGCAATTGAGGTAATATGTACATGTAGGTAGATTTATTAAAGTGACTATGCATAGATAATAAACAGAGAGTAGCAGGAGCGTAAAAGAGGGAGGTGGGTGAGGGCAATGCAAACAGTCTGGGTAGCCATTTGATCAGATGTTCAGGAGTCTTATGTCTTGGGGGCAGAAGCTGTTTAGAAGCCTCTTGTACCTAGACTTGGCATCGCTTGCCGTGCAGTAGCAGAGAGAACAGTCTATGACTAGGGTGGCTGGAACCTATGACAATGTTTTGGGCATTCCTCTGACACCGCCTGGTATAGAGGTCCTGGATGGCAAGAAGCTTGGCCCCAGTGATGTACTGGGCGGTACGCATTACCCTCTGTAGCGCATTGCGGTCGGAGGCCGAACAGTTGCAGTACCAGGCAGTGATGCAACCAGTCAGGATGCTCTCGATGGTGCAGCTGTAGAACCTTTTGAGGATCTGAGGACCAATGTCAAATATTGTCAGTCTCTTGAGGGGGAATAGGTTTTTTCGTACCCTCTTTTCGACTGTCTTGGTGTGTTTGGACCATGATAGTTTGTTGCTGATGTGGACACCAAGGAACTTGAAACTCTCAGCCTGCTCCACTACAGCCCTGTTGATGAGAATGGGGGCATGCTCGGTCCTCCTTTTCCTGTAGTCCACAATCATCTCCTTTGTCTTGATCACGTTGAGGGAGAGATTGTTGTCCTGGCACCACACGGCCAGGTCTCTGACCTCCTCCCTATAGGCTGTCTCATCGTTGTCAGTGATCAGGCCTACCACTGTTGTGTCATCGGCAAACTTAATGATGGTGTTGGAGTTGTGCATGGCCATGCAGTCATGAGTGAACAGGGAGTACAGGAAAGAACTGAGCATGCACCCCTGAGGGCCCCCCGTGTTAAGGATCAGCGTGGCGGACGTGTTGTTACCTATCCTTACCACCTGGAGGCGGCCCGTCAGGAAGTCCAGGATCCAGTTGCAGAGGGAGGTGTTTAGTCCCAGGGTCCTGAGCTTAGTGATGAGCTTTGAGGGCACTATAGTGTTCAACGCTGAGCTATAGTTAATGAATAGCATTCTCACATAGGTGTTCTTTTGTCAAGGTGGGAAAGGGCATTGTTGAGTGCAATAAAGATTTCATTATCTGTGGATCTGTTGGGGCGGTATGCAAAATGGATTGTGTCTAGGGTTTCTGGGATAATGGTGACCAGCCATTCAAAGCACGTCTTGGCTACAGACGTGAGTGCTACGGGTCGGTAGTCATTTATGCAGGTTAGCTTAGTGTTCTTGGGCACAGGGACTATGGTGGTCTGTTTGAAACATGTTGGTATTGCAGACTCAGTCAGGGACAGGTTGAACATGTCAGTGAAGACATGCCAGGTCGTCACATATGTTGGATAGATAAAATAAAATATCCTCGAGGGATGCCATTGAAGTGCAAGCTACACACAAACAGACAGCAACAATAACAGTTAAAGCTAGGTAGCTAACGTTAGCAATGGACATTAGACCGGTGGAAATCTGTCCTTTGGTCTGATGAGTCCAATTTGAGATTTTTGGTTCCAACCGACGTGTCCTTGTCAGATGCAGAGTAGGTGAACGGTTGATCTACACATGTGTGGTTCCCATCGTGAAGCATGGAGGAGGCCTCCACTGATATACAGTTGAAGTCGGAAGTTTACATACACTGAGGTTGGAGTCATTTAAACTCGTTTTTCAACCACTGTAGACCTCCACAAGTCTGGTTCATCCTTGGGATGAATTTCCAAACGCCTGAAGGTACCACTTTCATCTGTACAAACAATAGTACGCAAGTATAAACACTATGGGACCACGCAGCCGTCATACCACTCAGGAAGGAGACACGTTCTGTCTCCTAGAGATTCATTAACGAACTATAGTTTTGGAAAGTCAGTTAGGACGTCAACTTTGTGTTTGACACAAGTATAACTACATTTGAAGTAAGAAGTTTACATATACCTTAGCCAAATACATTTAAACTCAGTTTTTCACAATTCCTGACATTTAATCTGAGTAAAAATTACCTGTTTTATGTCAGTTAGGATCACCGCTTTATATTAAGAATGTGAAATGTCAGAATAATAGTTGAGATAATGATTTATTTCAGCTTTTATTTCTTTCATCACATTCCCAGTGGGTCAGAAGATTACATACACTCAATTAGTATTTAGTAGCATTGCCTTTAAATTGTTTAACTTGGGTCAAACATTCCTTGTAGCCTTCCACAAGCTTCCCACAATAAGTTGGGTGACATTTTGGCCCATTCCTCCTGACAGAGCTGGTGTAACTGAGTCAGGTTTGTAGGCCTCCTTGCTCGCACACGCTTTTTCAGTTCTGCCCACAAATTTTCTATAGGATTGAGGTCAGGGCTTTGTGATGGCCACTCCAATACCTTGACTTTGTTGTCCTTAAGCCATTATGCCACAACTTTGGAAGTATGCTTGGGGTCATTGTCCATTTGGAAGACCAATTTGCGACCAAGCTTTAACTTCCTGACTGATGTCTTGACATGTTGCTTCAATATATCCACAAAATTTTCCTACCTCATGATGCCATCTATTTTGTGAAGTGCACCAGTCCCTCCAGCAGCAAAGCACCCCCACAACATGATGCTGCCACCCCTGTCCTTCATGGTTGGGATGGTGTTCTTCGGCTTGCAAGCTTCCCCTTTACTGACCAACATAACGTTTCATAGATTTTTCTTTCATCAGACCAGAGGACATTTCTCCAAAAGTATGATCTTTGTCCCCATGTGCAGTTCCAAACCGTAGTCTGGCTTTTTTATGGCGGTTTTGGAGCAGTGGCATCTTCCGTGATGTGCTTCCTTTCAGGCTATGTCGATATATAGGTACTTTATAGGTACTTTTGTACGTGTTTCCTCCAGCATCTTCACAAGATCCTTTGCTGTTGTTCTGGGATTGATTTTCACTTTTTGCACCAAAGTACATTAATCTCTAGGAGACAGAACACGTCTATTTCCTGAGTAAACACTTGTTGGAAAAATTACTTGTGTCCTTCACAAAGCAGATGTCCTAACCGACTTGCCAAAAGTATAGTTTGTTAACAAGAAATTTGTGGTGGTTGAAAAACGAGTTTTAATGACTCCAACCTAAGTTTATGCAAAGTTCCGACTTCAACTCCATAGGCCATACTTTTCATGTAGGTTTCTCACGTATAGGAAAGGAAAGAGGGATACCTAGTCAGTTGTACAACTGAATGCATTCAACTGAAATGTGTCTCACTCATTTAACCCAACCCCTCTGAATCAGAGAGGTTTAGGGGGCTGCCTAGATTGACATCCACATCTTCGGCACCTAGGGAACAGTGTGTTAACTGCCTTGCTCAGGGGCAGAACGACACCTTACCTTGTCAGTTTGGGGATTGGTTGAAAAACGAGTTTTAATGACTAAGTGTATGTAATATTCAGACTTCAACTGATTGTCTGTTATATTGAGGTATCTAGCTATAAATTAATCCTAATCAATTAAATGGATAGGTGTAAGCAATGATGGTAATTACAAATGCCCTTAACTAGGTGTCTTCGCTAGACAGTGGGGGGGTGGGGGGGGGTGTAGGAAGAAAGTGTGAAAGAAAGGATGAGAGAGGTGGGAAGAGAATGGAAGACAGACAGAGAGAGAGATGGAGAGAGAGAAACAGAAAGATAAAGACAGCAGTGCACATGTACTTAGACTAGAGTATTTCAACAACTCTTCTCTTCCAACTTATTAGGCAATCTTATGTACCAACATGGGAAGGATAGCCATCCACACAGGAGAGTGATTTTTACTAAGGAGGAGAAGGAGGCCATGCTGACCGAGATACATGTTGGCCATTTAGGAGTGAAGCACATGATTGCCAAAATCAACCGACGCTTCTTCTGGTGGTGAATTGTCAAGGAGGTGGAATGTTGGGCAAGTTAAATAACCTTTTGTTTATCAATCACATTCTATTATATCTGAAATTATTATGATTTCAATAAATGTCAAATCAGAGACCACACAATGTTTTAATTTGTCACTTTTTGCTTAAAGGTCAGTACCCTCTCTATCCTGCCAGAAGTTTGAGAGGAGGAAGACTGTGGCGCCGGAGTTGAAGCCCATCAAAGTTGTTTCACTAAGGCACGTGATCGGTAAGTGTCCCAATTCAAATTTTGCCCTAATAAGTTGTTTTATCATTGATGCTTTATTTCACCACAGCATAGTTCAATATTATAGAATGTGTGTGTGTGTGTGTGTCCTGACGAATATGAAAATCTGCATACTGTCACGTTCCTGACCTGATTTCCTTTGTTTAGTCTTTGTTTAGTTGGTCAGGACGTGAGCTGGGTGGGTATAGTCTTTGTTATGTGTTTCTATGTGTAGGTTTGTTGTTTGGCCTAATATGGTTCTCAATCAGAGGCAGGTGTTTGTCATTGTCTCTGATTGGGAACCATATTAAGGTAGCCTGTTTTCACTGTTTGTTTGTGGGTGATGGTTCCTGTTCGTGCGTTCTTTGTTTTATAGGTTCACATGTTCAGGATTGTAGCGTCGTTGGTTTCGTTCTGTTGTTTTGTTCGTATTGAAGAGTATTCATATAAATATGGATACATACCACGCTGCCATTTGGTCCTCCTCTCTTCCACATTACGACGATCGTTACACATACTGTATGATACAGATATGGTAAGAAAAAAGTAATCTTCTCTTTAAATGTTAGGGGTGGACCTCATCGGACCACTTTAAATGTTAGGGGTGGACCTCATCGAACCCTTCACGAAATTCAGGAATGGCAACAGCTGGTGTCTGACGGCAACCGATCACTTTATCAAGTGGGTGGAGGCAATACCCATTAAGGTCAGTAAATGAAGAGAATGTGCTTGACTCTAAATTCCCTTCTGTAACCCATTAAAAAGGGTGCTTGGAACCAAAAAGAGATTTTCGTTTTGTATGATACCCATCAATGACGAGACTGGCGAGGCCACCTCCATGGCGATGATGGACATCTTCTACCCACAGTTTACCCATGATTGACTTAGTGTTGTTGTTTGTCTATTGCTATTTTTGTATGACGTACTTTCAGATCACTGAAACCCCACCTGCTGTGGTGGAAGTTGTCAAATCAGATCATAACGCCTTCGAGGACCACCTTCAGGCACGGACTGAGAAGGATGTAAAGGTTTTCGACCAGGTGAAAATGATAGTCCGTTGTTAATTTATTTTCTGGCCCTCCAAGAGATATGTAAGAAATGTATTTGTAATACGAAATATAATTGCATTTATTCCTGTTAACAATCAAGGTGAGACTGAACATCGACAAGGCACAAGAGAAACAGAAGGAGAGCTACCGGAGCAAAATCAAGAAGGGAACCATGTGCTACGACATCCGGGCGAATTACTTGGTTTGGAAGAAGGACGAAAGGAAGGCGAGACCTGGGAAACCTCGCTGCTCTTCGCTCCTAGCTGGGGTCACCGTCTATTAAGGTGAATATAAAAAATCTCAGATATTAACTATTTGCATTTGCACGTAAAATAACCTGAAGCTAGTTTTAGTTTCCCCTAACACTAATATTTTTCTCTGTCTTCCTAGAGTTACCTCGGTGGAAGCCAACAGTCTACTCCATTTGGAGCAGTTGGACGGTCGACCACTGAAAGCACTGACGCCCTACACTTCGGTGAAGCCCAATAGACCAATTATGTCTAGCTTTGGTTGACATTTGAGAAAGCAAGAAATGGTAGTTATAGCTTATAAAATATACCTCTTCAATTTACCTCTCCAAATGACTTTAGGACCATTGACTGTCCAAGCCCCCCAGGAGGTATCCGATCCACCAGAACCAGTGAGTTTGGATCAGTGTGATTCTCTGTGCTCTGACTCGGAGGGGGACCAGCTTAAGGTAGGCTATACCTTCCAAAAATGTTGAAAAGTACATATCTCCCATTTATAGCACTGCATTAACTAAAATCACTAGCACTGCAAACCCTCAGGCCAAAGAGAGCAGCAGTACCTGGACTTTGCAGTCTCCCTCTTCATGTCCCCCTTCCGAGACTGGCTGCCTGTTGAGAACAAGTGACAGGCAGACCCTCCCACCCACACAGCAACCACTGGCTGACTCGCTTCTAGTCCTTAGGAAACTTTGCAGAATTTAGTTTTTATGTATTATTTCTTACATTGTTAGCACAAAAATCTTAAGTGTTATTACATACAGCCGGGAAGAACTATTGGATATCAGAGCGGTGTCAACTTACCAGCACTACGACCAAGAATATGACATTTTCCGAAGAGGATCGTTTGTCTGCACCACCCAGGGCATTTTAACTGATTCCAGAGGCCGAGCCAAAACAACGCCGCCGGAGAAGAGGGAGTCATAGCGATCTTTTAGTCAGACTTCGGAGGCGCGCACACCACCACCGCTTCCGATTATATTACTTGCTAATGTCCAGTCCCTAGACAACAAAGTAGATGAAATCAGGGCAAGGGTTGCTTTTCAGAGAGAGATCAGGGATTGTAACATACTCTGTTTCACGGAAACATGGCTCTCTTGGGATATGCTGTCGGAGTCGGTACAGCCACCTGGATTCTCAGTGCATCGCGCCAACAGGAATAAACATCTCTCCGGAAGAAGAAGGGCGGGGGTGTATGTTTCATGATTAACCTCTACTTCATCACCATCCCTGATCCGGGAGCATCCTCATCAGTAAAAAAGCTGACTAGCATAGCCTAGCATAGCGCCACAAGTAAATACTAGCATATAAATATCATGAAATCACAAGTCCAATACAGCAAATGAAAGATACACATCTTGTGAATCCAGCCATCATTTCCGATTTTTAAAATGTTTTACAGCGAAAACACAATATGTATTTCTATTAGCTGACCACAATAGCAAAAGACTCAACCGCATATTTTCACCATTTTTTTACCGCATAGGTAGCTATCACAAAACCGACCAAATAGAGATATAATTAGTCACTAACCAAGATACAACTTCATCAGATGACAGTCTTATAACATGTAAGTTATACAATAAATCTATGTTTTGTTCGAAAATGTGCATATTTGAGGTATAAATCATAGTTTTACATTGCAGCTACAATCACAAATAGCACCGAAGCAGCAAGAATAATTACAGAGAGCAACGTGAAATACCTAAATACTCATCATAAAACATTTATGAAAAATACATGGTCTGGAGCAAATGAAAGATAAACATCTTGTGAATCCAGCCAATATTTCCGATTCTTTAAGTGTTTTACAGCGAAAACACAATATAGCATTATATTAGCTTACCACAATAGCCAACCACACAACCGCATTCATTCACTGCAAAGGTAGCGATCGCAAAAAAACAGCAAAAGATATAAAATGAATCACTAACCTTGACCAACTTCATCAGATGACAGTCCTATAACATCAGGTTATGCAATACACTTATGTTTTGTTCGAAAATGTGCATATTTTGAGCTGAAAACCGTGGTTATGCATTGTGAAAATGTAGCAACTTTTTCCCAGAATCTCCGGATATATTTCTGACACTCACCTAATCTGACCAAATAACTCATCATAAACTTTACTAAAAAATGCATGTTGGACAGCAAATGAAAGATACACTAGTTCTTAATGCAATCGCTGTGTTAGATTTTTTTAAATAACTTTACCATAACAAACAGCTTACGTTATAGCGAGACAGCGCCCGCAAAAAGGAAGGAAAATACAACTAAACATTTTCCACAGAAATACGAAATAACATCATAAATGGTTCTTACTTTTGCTGAGCTTCCATCAGAATCTTGTACAAGGAGTCCTTTGTCCAGAATAAATTGTTGTTTGGTTTTAGAATGTCCTCTTCTCCTGTCGAATTAGCAACCTTAGCTAGCCAAGTGGTGCGAAGATGTCCATCTTCACCTAACGCAGAGAATGGAAAACTCCAGAACTCCCCATAAACGTTGAATAATCTGATAAAACTATATTGAAAAAACATACTTTACGATGATATTATCACATGTATCAAATAAAATCAAAGCCGGAGATATTAGCCGTCTATACCGAACGCTTTTCAGAAGCCAATGCTGATGTCCTTCCCGTGCCTTCGAAGACAAAGGAAATAGTGGTCACGTCATTCCAAGAGCTCTTGTTCGACCTCAGATCAAGCTAGACACCCCATTCCACCTCCCACTGCCTGTTGACATCTAGTGGAAGGCGTATGAAGTGCATGTATATCCATAGATTTCAAGCAAATTAATAGGAAGGCCCTGGAACAGAGCCTCGATTTCAGATTTTTCACTTCCTGTCAGGAAGTTTGCTGCAAAATGAGTTCTGTTTTATTCACAGATATAATTCAAACGGTTTTAGAAACTTGAGAGTGTTTTCTATCCAATAGTAATAATAATATGCATATTGTACGATCTAAAATAGAGTACGAGGCAGTTTAATTTGGGCACGATTTTTTACAAAGTGAAAACAGCGCCCCCATATTGACAAGAATTTAACGACTCATGGTGTAATTGTAACAACATACAGGAACTCAAGTCCTTTTGTTCGCCTGACCAAGAATTCCTCACAATCAAATGCCGAACATATTATCTCCCAAGAGAAATCTCTTCGGTTATTGTCACAGCCGTGTATATCCCCCCTCAAGCCGATACGACGACGGCCCTCAAGGAACTTCACTGGACTTTATGCAAACTGGAAACCATATATCCTGAGGCTGCATTTATAGTAGCTGGGGATTTTAACAAAGCAAATTTGAGAAAAGGGATACCTAAATTCTGTCAGCATATTGACTGTAGTACTCGCGCTGGAAAAACACTGGACGATTGTTACTTCAGAGATGCATACAAGGCCCTCCCCCGCCCTCCTCTCGGCAAATCTGACCATGACTACATTTTGCTCCTCCATTCCTAAAGGCAGAAACTCAAACAGGAAGTACCCGTGCTAAGGACTATTCAACGCTGGTCTGACCAATCAGAATCCACGCGTCAAGATTGTTTTGATCACGCGGACTGGGATATGTTCCCGGGTAGTCTCAGAGAATAATATTGACATATACGCTGATTCGGTGAGTGAGTTTATAAGGAAGTGTATAGGAGCAGTTGTGCCCTCTGTGACTATTAAACCCTACCCTAACCAGAAACCATGGATAGATGGCAGTATTTGCGCAAAACTGAAAGCGCGTTCCACTGCATTTAACCATGGCAATGCGACTGGTAATATGGCTGTCAGGACCCGGTGCGAGAAACAGTCACTAATAATCGTCAGAACCCAGAAGATGAGGCAGACACAGCAGTACTAGAGATGGTGGTTTAATTAAAGAACAAAATCTTCAGGCAAAGAATCTAAATCCACAATGTCCAAACATAAAGCCAAGAAGCACAAAATGGATATCCTCCAAAATACAATGAAACTCCACAAAGTGGTAAAAACAGCAGGGAAAAACAAACCTCAAAAGACTACTAAAAAATACACAAGAACTAAACCAGAGAACCTCTGGAAAATCCAATAAGAGAATCATATGTTCAGAACAAGGCTTGGGCAGGGGCTGGGTGCTAACATACAAACACTGAGCAAGGAACTGAGGAAAACACAGGGTTTAAATACTAACAAGGGAACGACACACAGGTGCAAACAATAATTAGAGCAAGGAAAAACAAAAGGTACAAAAAAGGTGCAATGGGGACCTCTAGTGACCAAAACCTGAACAGTCCTGGCCAAAACCTGACAATGGCAGAATACAAACAGAGTAGTCATTCCCTCCGCAAGGCAATCAAACAAGCAAAATGTCAGTAAAGAGACCAAGTGGAGTTGCAATTCAACGACTCAGACATGAGACGTATGTGGCAGGGTCTAAAGACAATCATGGACTACAAAAGGAAAACCAGCCACATCACGAACACCGACGTCTTGCTTCCAGACAAACTAAACACCTTCTTTGCCCACTTTGAGGATAATATAGTGCCACCAATGCAGCCCGCTACCAAGGACTGTGGGCTCTCCTCTGTGGCTGACGTAAGACATTTAAACGTGTTAACCCTCGCAAGGCATCCCTAGCCGCATCCTCAGAGCATGCGCAGACCAGCTGGCTGGTGTGTTTACGGACATATTCAATCTCTCCCGATCCCAGTCTGCTGTCCCCACATGCTTCAAGATGGCCACCATTGTTCCTGCACCCAAGAATGCATAAGAAACTGAACTAAATGACTATCTCCCCGTAGCACTCACTTCTGTCATCATGAAGTGCTTTGAGAGACTAGTCAAGGATCATATCACCTCCACCTTACCTGTCACCCTAGACCCACTTCAATTTGCAATCACCATCACACTGCACACTGCCTTTTCCCATCTGGACAAGAGGAATACCTATGTAAGAATGCTCTTCATTGACTATAGATCAGCATTCAACACCATAGTATCCTCAAAGCTCATCATTAAGCTTAAGGCCCTGGTTCTCAACCCTGCCCTGTGCAATTGGGTCCTGGACTTCCTGACGGGCCGTCCCCAGGTGGTGAAGGTAGGAACCAACATCTCCACTTCACTGATCCTCAACACTAGGGCCCCTCAACACAGGGCTCAGCCCCCTCCTGTGCTCCCTGTTCACCCATGACTGCGTGTCCATGCACCCTCCAAATCAATCATCAAGTTTCCCGACGACACAACAGTAGTAGGCTCGATTACCAACAACGACGAGACAGCCGACAGGGAGGAGGTGAGGGCTCTCGGAGCGGATAAGGGAACTCCCCCTTATCCACATCGATTGGACAGCAGTGGAGAATGTGGAAAGTTGTAAGTTCCTCGGCATACATATCACTGACAAACTGAAATGGTCCCCCCACACAGACAGTGTGGTGAAGACGGCGCAACAGCGCCTCTTCAACCTCAGGAGGCTGAAGAAATTTGGCTTGTCACCTAAAACCCTCACAAACTTTTACAGATGCAATATTGAGAGCATCCTGTCGTGCTGTATTACCGCCTGGTACAACAATTGCAGGTCGCAACCGCAGGACTCTCCAGAGTGTCGTGCGTTCAGCCCAACGCATCACCGGAGTCACACTGCCTGCCCTCCAGGCCATCTACAGCATCTGATGTCACAGGAAGGCCAAACAGATCATCAAGGACAAGAACCACCCAAGCCACTGCCTGTTCATCCCACTACCATCCAGAAGGCGAGGTCAGTACAGGTGCATCAAAGCTGGGACCGAGAGACTGAAAAACAGCTTTTAACTCAAGGTCATCAGACTGTTAAACAGCCATCACTAGCACAGAGAGGCTGCTGCCTACATACAGACTTGAAATCATTGCCCACTTTAATAAATGGAACACTACTCACTTTAATAATGTCACTTTAAGGAGGTTTGCATATCTTGCATTAATCATCTCATAAGTATTCTATACTATATATATTATCTATTGTATCTTAGCCGATCCCGCTTTGACATTGTTCATCTATATATTTATATTTATATATTCTTATTCCATTCCTTTACTTAGATGTATCTGTATTAGGTATTTGTTGTGGAATTGTTAGATATTACTTGTTGGGTATTGCTGCACTGTCGGAACTAGAAGCACAAGCATGTCGCTACACTCGTAATAACATCTGCTAACCATGTGTATGTGACCAATAAAATTGTATTTTATTTGAAAATGTCACACACCAGAAATCAGTATTTTAGTCTATGATTGCAATGTGAGTGTACAAAATAAATCTGTGAAAATAAATTAATGACAGAACTGTACCAAAAAATATCAATGTTTATGTATTCAAATCTGAAATATTGCCAGGTTGGTTTTCACAGCTGTTTCACAAGGTGTTCATTGTTGTAAGTTGTAAGGTATCATTTGGTGGTATTTATTTGTTCCACATTATTCATTGTTGCATCCTAGGACCTACAATAGATACATATATATTCAACCACAAGGGTGTACTAATGAGCTATGCGAGATAGAAAAAATGAATCATAATAGAGAACTACTGAAATTATATTATTTCAGTATAGATAAGGGAAGGGCAGGTTAAAATAAAATAAAAACATGACAGCCAGACAAACCAGTGTATGAATCAAATGGATTTGCATATGACTGGGGTGGAAATTAGCTGACTTCATGATCTGTAAGGTAAGTAACTTTAATGTCAAGCAGATTACACGTAAAATAAAATGTAGCAATGTTTAAGACATGGAGTTCATGTTGTAATGTTAACATGGTACCCAAAAGTAGTTTGAAGTAATGTTTTCATTTTATTAGCTAAACAAATACTTGTTTGCATAGCGCTGATGAAAACAATGTAATTTAGGCTGTAATGATCTCCAAACTTCTAATCTTTAGGTCATCACACCATTGATATAGCAACGGACGCTAATAGTTAATCGAATCCCATTGTGCCGCAGAGGGGGACACTTTTTGGCTGGGAGACATTATTTGGCATGACAGGCCTATGCCCTCCCTGGCCCACCTATGGCTGCACCCCTGCCCAGTCATGTGAAATCCATAGATTAGGGCTTAATGAATTTCTTTCAATTGACGGATTTCCTTATATGAACTGTAACTCAGTAAAATGTTTGAAATTGTTGCATGTTGCGTTTATATTGTTGTTCCATATAAATGTTTGCAGTGGTCTAGGTTGGATATTTAGCTATTACTTAATTGCTTCAGTGTTTGTTTGCCAGTAAGGACTGAAGACCGTGTCTGAAAATGGCCACAAGGCACGGAGCCCAGTTATTAGAAATAAAAATATACAAAAATGCTTTTTACGACCAGGAAAGTGGGGCCAGGACATCTGGTTCCTATTTCCTGCCTTTGAACTCCTACTAAATGTTCTCTTCATTTCTCTCGCTCTCTCTTTCTCTTTCTTTATGCCCCTTTAATATGAGCCTAATGATGAATCAAAGTTTGATCCGAAGTGAGGAGGAGAATAATACGTGAGTTATTTAAATCTCAGTTGACATGTCTACAAACAGGCTCTCTCTTGTTATCTCTCACACTGTTGTGAAGAAAAATGGTCAAATGGCATTTGGAGGGAACGTCAATAAATCTGGCTCGGCGAGCTGAGAGACAGACTGCTCTAGTCTGCTGTAATACCATTTTGATTCAACCTGGACTCAGGGGTAGATGTAACATAGCAAATTTAATTTCGGTACACTCAAATAAGTATGATATGTTATGTTTCATGTGGTATGTATTCATTCGTGGATGACCATCATCCACGATATGTTACGAATCACAATCTGTACGATATGTTACAAATTGGAATTAATACAATATGTTAGGAATTTGCTAATCGTGTTATATGTTACGAATTCCAAATTTGTTGTGGCTAACCTTAGTTAGTTGGCTAGGTGGCTAATGCTAACATTAGGGTTATGGTTCAGGGTAGAGTTAGAAGTTAGTTTAAAGGGTTAACCTTTCTCGCCCCGGGGTTCCGCTAGCGGAACACCCACAACATTCCGCTGCCTTCGCAGAGCGCGAAATTCAAAACATTTTTTTTTGAAATATTTAACTTCCACACATTAACAAGTCCAACACAGCAAATGAAAGATAAACATATTGTGAATCCAGCCAACATGTCCGATTTTTAAAATGTTTTACAGCGAAAACACAATATATATTTATGTTAGCTCACCACAATAGCCAAACACACAATGCTATTTATCCACCGCATGCTATTTATCCATCGCAGCTTTCAAAAAACCGACAAAATAGAGATATAATTAGTCACTAACCTAGAAACAACTTCATCAGATGACAGTCTTATAACATGTTACACAATACATTTATGTTTTGTTCGAAAAATGTGCATATTTGAGGTATAAAATCATAGTTTTACATTGCAGCTACAATCACAAATAGCACCGAAGCAGCAAGAATAATTACAGAGAGCAACGTGAAATACCTAAATACTCATCATAAAACATTTATGAAAAATACATGGTGTACAGCAAATGAAAGATAAACATCTTGTGAATCCAGCCAATATTTCTGATTTTTTAAGTGTTTTACAGCAAAAACACAATATAGCATTATATTAGCTTACCACAATAGCCAACCACACAAACGCATTTATCAGCAGCAAAATGTAGTGATTGCAAAAGATATTAAATTATTCACTAACCTTGACAAACTTCATCAGATGACAGTCCTATAACATCATGTTACACAATACATATATGTTTTGTTCGAAAATGTGCATATTTAGCGGTACAAATTGTGGTTTTACAATGTGAATACGTAGCCAAACTGCACAAAATTATCTGGAGATATTTTGGACAGTCACCTATTCTAATCAAAGAACTCATCATAAACTTTACTAAAAAATACATGTTGTACAGCAAATGAAAGATACACTAGTTCTTAATGCAATCTCCGTGTTAGATTTTTAAAAATAACTTTAGTACGACATACAGCTTACGTTATAGCGAGACAGCGCCTGCAATGAGGGCGGAAAATAGAACTAAACATTTTCCACAGAAATACGAAATAACATCATAAATGGTTCTTACTTTTGCTGAGCTTCCATCAGAATCTTGTACAAGGAGTCCTTTGTCCAGAATAAATCGTTGTTTGGTTTTAGAATGTCCTCTTCGCCTGTCGAATTAGCAACCTTAGCTAGCCAAGTGGCGCAAAGATGTCCATCTTCACCAAACGCAGAGAACGGAAAACGCCAAAACTCCCGATAAACGTTCAATAATCTGATAAAACTATATTGAAAAAACATACTTTACGATGATATTATCACATGTATCAAATAAAATCAAAGCCGGAGATATTAGCCGTCTATACCGAAACCTTTTCAGACGGCAATCTGGGGTTCCTTCCCGCGCCTTGGCAGGCAAAGGAAATAGTGGTCACGTCATTCCAAGAGCTCTTGTTCGACCTCAGATCAAGCTAGACACCCCATTCCACCTTCCACTGCCTGTTGACATCTAGTGGATGGCGTATGAAGTGCATGTATATCCATAGATTTCAAGCAATTGAATAGGATGGCCCTGGAACAGAGCCTCGATTTCAGATTTTTCACTTCCTGACAGGAAGTTTGCTGCAAAATGAGTTCTGTTTTACTTACAGATATAATTCAAACGGGTTTAGAAACTTGAGAGTGTTTTCTATCCAATAGTAATAATAATATGCATATTGTACGATCTAAAATAGAGTACGAGGCCGTTTAAGTTGGGCACGATTTTTCACCAAAGTGAAAATAGCGCCCCCTACACACTAACAGGTTAAGGGGAAGGGTTAGCTAACATGCTAAGCAGTTGACAATTAGCTAAAAAGCAGTTGCAAAGATGCTAATTAGCTTAAATGCTAACGTTGTTGTTGAAATTCAAACACGCAACATTTGGATTGCTAGATGTTTGCGTTATAGGTCTACCCATCCATCCTAACCAACCACTCTACTTTAATTTTTGTTTTAACTTTTTCACATGTGAGTTCCAAATATCTCTAACGGTTGCCCCAGCGTGAGTTGTTTTATGCACGTGATGTCAGAATGCACTCACTGTTCCAAAATGTGATTATTACGCAACAGGATAGTTAACACACACTGCCTGCTAATTAACTATAGACTATGTTTCAACTTGTCAATTTCAAATTATTTTCTAACAACAGTTTGAATTGAGGTGTGTTCCGCCTCCTCATTAATTCACATAGAAGTAGTCCATTTCAGCGTTGCGGGCAATTTGTTGTTTGAGGCTTTACTGAGCCAGATAAACTTATCTTTTCCAGGCGAACCCACTGCACTTCACTCATGTTTGAGCAGGTCAAGTATACATATATTTGCTCAGTTTTGCAAGAATTTGAACATTTTCTTGCTGCCGCTCGCTTTGCCTTCCTTGTTGCTTTCCTTACATATAATAACTTTGGACATGTGTGCGTTCCTATCAAAGTAAGTTCCTTATTTTCTGTATATTGTGTTGTCGTGTCTACTGTAGGCGCATACAGTATGTATGTATGTATGGAGCATAATGTATTTACAGTTTTATTCACATTTTCAATTACTGGTGACAAATAATGCATTCCGATTATTGCATATATTGTAATGGGCACGTATGATGTGTGTAAAATACTTTTTTGAAGGTTGTACTGATTATAATGAGCTAAGCTATTTGCAAGCTATGTGTGGCGCCATGTTTGTTGACATTATACAATACATTCTGGGTGTTACGTAATCTGCCAGACAAAAGATGTTATAATGAGGTGAAGGAATGGTTCACTCATCTTTCGGGTAAACTTCCGGAAGTGAATGAAGGGAAGCGGATGATCGTCGACAACACACCCCCTTCAACATGCATACTATAAACAGACCAAACTCATCTTTTCTCCTCTTATTATATTTGGTTGATGTGAGAAAAAAAACAAGTATGGTTTGGATGATTGTGTTATGCTATAGAGCACAGGTGTCAAACTCATTCCATGGAGGGCCGAGTGTCTGCGGGTTTTCGCTCCACCCTTGTACTTGATTGATGAATTAACATCACTAATTAGTTAGGAACTCCCCACACCTGGTTGTCTAGGGCTTTATTGAAAGGAAAGACCAAAAACCTGCAGACACAAGGCCCTCCGTGGAATGAGTTTGACACCCCTGCTATAGAGCCTTCTGTGAATGTCTGAACATTGCATCCAAAAATAAACTGCTCACATTCTGGACATAACTTTGTAAGGACTGTGTTTGTGCAAAATGTTTCTGAAAAAACTGTGTGGCCAGCTCAAATGCTGATTGTTGCGTCATTCGAAACTGGACGTTCTAAATACACGTTCTAATCACACCAGTTTGAGCGTAAGCTACAGAGACCACTGTAGAAGGATCACACCCTTGTGTTGGTAAGTGTGAAAAGGTTATGTAACATTATGTCTCATGTAACCATACAAATGTAACATACAGTATCATACTAATTTCAGTGTCGAGGATTTACTTTTAACATGTTACGTCTAGTCTATGAGACCAGGCTGTGTGATTAAATTCTAATCTCTCAGAGAGCAGAGGGCTTTGTCTCAGGCATGAAAGCATCACAGAGAGAGAGAGAGCATTTCTCATTAGAAATCACATTAAAAGGCCCACTCCCAAAGCATGTGATCCATCAAAGATTATTAGGGGAGAAAAGGGCCTGTAAGGACACACTGTACATTTCAAGGGAAATCCACGTCTTTAAACATAGAAAGGAGAATCTGAAAAGATATACCATAAATGAATGCAGAATATAATGAGAGATTAAGATCATTTTCATAGACTTAACATGTATCAAACGAGACAAAACAGTAGTAGAGAAGACTATTTCTACAAGGTATTGTCAGAGAATCAGATGAGGGGATGCAGTCATTTAGAATCAGAACTCTGTTGGGTTCCAGATCATACAGTCATTTAGAATCAGAACTCTGTTGGGTTCCAGATCATACAGTCATTTAGAATCAGAACTCTGTTGGGTTCCAGATCATACAGTCATTTAGAATCAGAACTCTGCTGGGTTCCAGATCATACAGTCATTTAGAATCAGAACTCTGTTGGGTTCCAGATCATACAGTCATTTAGAATCAGAACTCTGTTGGGTTCCAGATCATACAGTCATTTAGAATCAGAACTCTGTTGGGTTCCAGATCATACAGTCATTTAGAATCAGAACTCTGTTGGGTTCCAGATCATACAGTCATTTAGAATCAGAACTCTGTTCGGTTCCAGATCATACAGTCATTTAGAATCAGAACTCTGTTGGGTTCCAGATCATACAGTCATTTAGAATCAGAACTCTGTTGGGTTCCAGATCATACAGTAATTTAGAATCAGAACTCTGCTGGGTTCCAGATCATACAGTCATTTAGAATCAGAACTCTGTTGGGTTCCAGATCATACAGTCATTTAGAATCAGAACTCTGTTGGGTTCCAGATCATACAGTCATTTAGAATCAGAACTCTGCTGGGTTCCAGATCATACAGTAATTTAGAATCAGAACTCTGCTGGGTTCCAGATCATACAGTCATTTAGAATCAGAACTCTGCTGGGTTCCAGATCATACAGTCATTTAGAATCAGAACTCTGTTGGGTTCCAGATCATACAGTCATTTAGAATCAGAACTCTGTTGGGTTCCAGATCATACAGTCATTTAGAATCAGAACTCTGTTGGGTTCCAGATCAGGTCACACATAATAACCCTGCATTTTTCACACCACCTGGCTCGCCACAGAGCTCCTGTCACTTAGCCTCACTTTCTCTCTACAAACAAAGCAGATACATCCAGGTGTCTGCCTCCACACACACACACACACACACACACACACACACACACACACACACACACACACACACACACACACACACACACACACACACACACACACACCCACACAAACACACACACACACACACACACACACACACACACACACACACACACACACACACACACACACACACACACACACACACACACACACACACACACACACAGACAAGGCCTCTCCACTCTTTCACGCCTGCAATCATTTCCCTGACAAAGGCTATTTCCAGACAAATTGATGCCTGAAACGATGAGGATTCAATGCACTAGAATAGCTTCACTTTCTCCCTTCCACCCACCCTTCTCACCATGATTCCTGTGGGTCATTTCTCTAGGACTCTGTATCTGTTGTCAGTGTACCATGGTGTTAAGGTCTGAAGGGGTAGCGCAGTGGATGTACTGTACAGTATAGTCCTGTGATGACTCTTAGAGAATGGCTGGTTGCAGCCAAAGGTCTTCCCAGCGTAACTATAGCCTTGTTCACATTGCAGGCCTTAATGCTCAAATCAGTTTGTTTTACAAATCAGTTTTGTAATACTGACTGTCCAAACAGCAAGTTACAAGTGACCAAGTTGGATTTGTGTATGTTCAGAATGTATTAATTTGCTGACATGGCTACGCTACTTGTCATGGTAATGGTGGGTGGGTGGGCGTGTGTGCAGTGGTGTAGGCTGTTTGGTGATAGTGCTTGTGCTTCTTATCACTCAGAAGTTGTTGTGTAGCAAGCTAAGGTGACAACAATGCCAGCCATGGATGTCTTCCAGTTGCTTTGAGTGTTCGGAATCATAGTATAAAAACACGTTTAAAACCTCAAAGGATAAGATGATCGAACTTTCAAAACAAGTCATTTTTGGCTAGCCACAGCAGTCAACTAGCTGTTTAGCTTGCAAGCACATTGACTTATTTGTTTGTAAACAATTAACAAGCTAGTTATCTATCACTTGTTCTTGTCAAACTGTCAACAAAGTTGCTAGCAAGCAACAAGATATGCCAAATAAGTCTAAAAACCACTTGAGGGCAAATAAATCAGATTTGACCATTCAGACACAAGTCTCATGGTCAGGAATCAGATTTCTATCTGATTTCAATCCACCTACGAAGGTGGTTTGAGATATGGCTGTTCAGACTGCAGGAAATATATCAGATTATATATTTAATACAAACAAATAGGATTTGAGTCACTTCAAACTGCCAGTGTGAGCAAGGCTTAACAAACACATGAATGGTTCAAAACAATACACATACTTATTTTAGCTACAATGGGCACCAATCAACAACAGTAATGCAAAGCCAGTAAAATTGCACAACATCCAGAAACAACTGTTGTTAACGATAATAGTATATCAACATATTTGCCTTGTGAAAAGTAGAGGAAACAAAAACAGAACATTTCACACATGCTCTGCAATCACACTGCAACACTGTAGACCGTATTGTAGTTGTAGTTGGCATGGTTCCACCTGTCACCAGAGTGCAGCAGAGATCACCCTAGAGACTATTATGGCACTCAGGTGTTTTCAGTTACTTATTATGATTTCCTTTTCATAGAGGTATTTTTTCTGTTACCATTTGCAGAAGCTTGATTTGTTAGCTTTGTGCGTTGTCTCCTGAGTGAGTTTGAGCCTTAGTGTTTGTTGTTTTCCCAGTTTTACTCTGTACTTTCTGTTGAACTTTTTCCAGTATAGTATTTATGTTTTTTCCTAAACCACTGGTTCCTCGTCTGGTTCTCTTTTCTGCTCCTGGGTTCTACCACATCACAGCAAGCTTCCGCCTCCAACATGAACCCAGCAGAGATCGACCAGATCAAGAACCTCATAGCCCACCAAGGAACACTGATGGGGTGGCAGCAAAAACAACTCTCCCAAATATCTGAGACTCTCCGGGCACTTACCAACTCCCTCCTACCAGTGCGCACCCCCAACCCAGGAGGACCCACTGTCCAAGTCTCAGCGCCCAGAGCTCCAGTCATCGCCGTAGATCCCCCAGGGAACCTGCACCGGGAAACCAAGATTCCAGCCCCTGAGAGGCATGACGGCCACCCGGGAAGATGCAAGGGGTTCCTCACTCAGTGCTTGCTGTTGTTTGAGCTACAGCCCTGCTCGTTTCACACCAATTGGACCAAGATCGCCTACATCATTTCCCTACTCTCGGGCAAAGCCCTGGTGTGGGCAACGGGGAATAGCAACCAACATCTTGCAGCTCCATATCAGCCTTCACTTCCGCTTTACATGTCCAGAACCGACAAGAAACACCGGGGCTCGCCAGGACAGAGGGAGACCCTAACGAGCTGTGCAGTGACTCTCAGACTGCCCAGTCACCACTTGTCACTATCCGGCACCCTCCACTAGGACAACTGTCAGCACCAAATTCAAGCCTTCATGGTCTGGGGCAGCGAATAATTTCGTAGATCAGGACCTCGCCAGAGAATTACAAATTCCCTGAAGGAAATCCCCCATCCCTCTGCAGATTTAAGCCCTCAGAGCCCCATTAGCTCCGGCCAGGAGGAATATCAACTTCAGGTTAGGGTGAACCACTCAGAGACTCTTAGTTTTTTTCTGATCACTGCTCCCAAGAATCCCCTTATCATACGGTACACCTGGTTAGTGCAGCATATCCCACTATTCTCCTGGTCCACAGGACACCTACTAGACTGGGGAAAGGAATGCCAGACTAAATCCCTAAGACCCCCACCAATAGCTTTGCCACGTCCCCCTGCAGACTTCTCCGCTCTCCCTCCCAAATACTTTGACATTCGGAAAGCCTTCAGTAAGAAGCAAGCCGCCACCCTCCCTCCTCATCGACCATATGACTGCGCCATAGAGCTCCTACCCGGCTCCACCCCTCCCCGGGGCCGTCTTTACTCCCTTTCAGCCCCTGAAGCAGCAGCCATGGACGACTATGTCCACGGGAGTCACTGGAGGCAGGCTTCATTCATCAATCCTCCCCAGCTGGCCCAGGCTTCTTCTTTGTGGGAAAGAAGGATGGGGGCCTGCGTCCCTGCTATAGACCACCAAGTGCTAACAGTAAGTATCTGGATAACATTTGTGAAATGCTTGACAACATATGTGATATCAACAGAGAGGTATATTTTCTTCATGATTTAAATATTGACTGGCTTTCATCAAGCTGCCCACTCAAGAAAAAGCTTGAGTGGGCAGCTTGATGAAAGCAGCTTGATGAAAGCCAGTCAACTGTAACTAGTGCCTGCAACCTGGTTCAGGTTATGAGTCAACCTACCAGGGTAGTTACAAAGAGCTTAGGAATGAAATTGTCAACATGTATTGATCACATCTTTACTAATGCTTCAGAAATTTGCTTCAAAGCATTATCCAAATCCATCGGATGTAGTGATCACAATATAGTAGCCATATCTAGGAAAACCAAAGTTCCAAAGGCTTGGCCTAATACAGTGTATAAGAGGTAGTACAATAAGTTTTGTAATGATTCCTATGTTGCTGATGTAAAGAATATTTGGTGGGCTGTGGCGTGTCATGAGGAGCAAAAGACGCTACATTTACTGCTTATTCCAGTTACTAATAAGCACGCATCCATTAAAAAATTACTGTAAAAACTGTTAAATCCCTATGGATTGATGAGGAATTGAAAAGTTGCATGGTTGAGAGGGATGAGGCAAAAGGAATGGCAAATAAGTCTAGCTGCACAATCGATTGGCAGACGTACTGCAAATTGAGAAATCATGTGACTAAACTGAATTAAAAAGTAGAAGAAACTACACTATGAAACAAAGCTCAATGACATAAAAATTATAGTAAAAAGCTTTGGAGCAACAGAGATGGCGTCAACAGAGATGGTCGCCTCACTTCGAGCTCTTAAGAAACTGTGCAGTATTTTGTTTATTTCCGTATTATTTCTTACATTGTTACCCCAGGAAATCTTAAGTCTTACTATGTACAGCCGGGAAGAACTATTGGATATAAGAGCAACGTCAACTTACCAACATTACGAACAGGAATACGACTTTCCCGAAGCGGATCCTCTGTTCGACCACCACCCAGAACAATGGGGCTAATTCCAGTAGGCAATCCAAAACAACGATGCCGCAGAAGGGGCAGACGAAGCGGCCACCTGGCCAGGCTCCATAGACGTGCACATTGCACACCGCTCTCGAGTATACTACTAGCCAATGTCCAGTCTCTTGACAACAAGGTAGACGAAATTCGAGCAAGAGAGACATCGGAGATTGTAGCATTCTCTGTTTCATGGAAACATGACTCTCTCGGGATATGTTGTCGGAATCGGTTCATCCACCAGGCTTCTCTATGCATCACGCCGACAGAGATAAACACCTCTCTGGAAAAAGGAAGGGCGGGGGTGTATGCTTTATGATTAACGACTCATGGTGTAATCATAACAATATACAGGAACTCAAGTACTTCTGCTCACCCGATCTAGACTTCCTTACAATCAAGTGCCTGCCATTTTACCTACCAAGAGAATTCTGGTCAGTTATAGTCACAGCTGTGTACATTCCCCCTCAAGCAGACACCAAGACGGCCATCAAGGAACTTCACGGGACTATATGCAAACTCGAAACCAGCATGAGGCTGTATTTATTGTAGCTGGGGATTTTAACAAAGCAAATTTGAGAACAAGTCTACCTACATTCTTCCAGCATTTTGATTGCGCTACACGCATGTGCAATACCCTTGACTACTGCTACTCTAACTTCCGCGATACATACAAAGCCCTTCCACGCCATCCCTTCGGCAATTCCAAATTTGATTTGATAAATTAAATGTTGTGCAGAATTCATTGAATCAGATGGCTCATTCATCACAAAACCCACTGATATTGCCAATTACTTAAAATATTTTTTAATTGGCAAGGTAATTGTAAGCAAACCCAGGCATGACATGCCAGCAACAAACGCTGACGCTACACATCCAAGTATAACTGATCAAATGAAAGACAAACATTGTAATTTTGAATTCCGTAACATGAATGTGGAAGAAGTGGGAAAATGATTGTTGTCTATCAACAATGACAAGCCACTGGGGTTGGATGGAAAATTACTGAGGATAATATTTGCCATATCATCAATCTAAGCCTACTAGAAAGTGTATGCACTCATGCCTGGAGGGAAGCAAAAGTAATTCCCCTACCCAAGAATAGTAAAGCCCCCTTTACTGGCTAAAATATCAGCCTGTTACCAAACCTATCAGCCTGTTACAAAAAAATTGTGTTTGACCAGATACAATTCTATTTTCTTGTAAAAAAATAAAAAAAATATTCAGCACGCTTATGGGGAAGGATATTCAACAAGCATGGCACTTACACAAATTACTGATGATTGGCTGAGAGAAAATGATGATAAAAAGATTGTGGGAGCTGTTTTGTTAGACTTCAGTGCAGCTTTTGACATTATTGATCATAGTCTGCTGATGGAAAAACATGTGTTATGGCTTTACACCACCTGCTATATTGTGGATAAAGAGTTACCTGTCTAACGTTCTGTTAGAGGGTGTTCCTTAATGGAAGCCAACATAATCCAGATAGAATCAGGAATTCCCCAGGGCAGCTGTCTAGGCCCCTTACTTTTGTCTTCCTTGAGTAAAGTCAGTGTGTCTATGTATGCGGATGACTCACGTCAGCTACTACACTGCAACACTGAACAAAGAGCTACAGTTAGTTTCAGAATGGGTGGCAAAGAGTTAGTCCTAAATATTTCAAAAATTAAAAACATTATATTTGGGACAAATTATTCACTAAACCATAAACCTCAACTAAATATTGTAATAAATAATGTGTAAATTGAGCAAGTTGAGGTTACTAAACTGCTTGGAGTAACCCTGGATTGGTCAAAACATACAGTTGTGGCCAAAAGTTTTGAGAAGGACACAAATATTAATTTTCACAAAGTCTGCTGCCTCGGTTTGCATGATGGTAATTTGCATATACTCCAGAATGTTATGAAGAGCGATCAGATTAATTGCAATTAATTGCAAAGTCCCTCTTTGCCATGCAAATGAACTGAATCCCCCAAAAACATTTCCACTGCATTTCAGCCCTGCCTCAAAAGGACCAGCTGACATCATGTCAGTGATTCTCTAGTTAACACAGGTGTGAGTGTTGACGAGGACAAGGCTGGAGATCACTCTGTCATGCTGATTGAGTTTGAATAACAGACTGGAAGCTTCAAAAGGAGGGTGGTGCTTGGAATCATTGGTCTTCCTCTGTCAACCATGGTTACGTTCAAGGAAACACGTGCCATCATCATTGCTTTGCACCAAAAGAGCTTCACAGGCAAGGATATTGCTGCCAGTAAGATTGCAACTAAATTAACCATTTATCAGATCATCAAGAACTTCAAGGAGAGTGGTTCAATTGTTGTAAAGAAGGATTCAGGGCGCCCAAGAAAGTCCAGCAAGTGCCAGGACCGTCCCATAAAGTTGATTCAGCTGCGGTATCGGGGCACCACCAGTACAGAGCATGCTCAGGAATGGCAGCAGGCTGGTGTGAGTGCATCTGCAGGCACAGTGATGTCACGACTTCTACCGGTGATCGGTGATCGACGTCACCGGCTTTCTAGCCATCGCCGCTCCATTTTTCATATATCCATTTGTCTTGTCTTGTCACCTGGTTTTCATTTCCCCAATCAATCCACTTCTATTTAACTTTCTGGTTCCCATCATGTTTTGTGTGTAATTGTTTCATGTTATGTAGTGTTAGTTTACGCGCTTTACTTTTATGTTTTGAGCGCGTTTGATTTATGTAGTGCTCTTGTTTTTGGAACAATAATAAAAGTGCGCCTGTTCATTATACTCTGCTCTCCTGCACCTGACTTCGCCTCCAATACACCATTGACAAGTGAGGCGAAGACTTTTGGAGGATGGCCTGGCGTCAAGAATGGCAGCAAAGAAGCCACTTCTCTCCAGGAAAAACATCAGCCTGAGGAAACACACTAAATGTATTGGGTAAAGTGTTATGAAATGTAATGTCAAGTAAAAATTTTAATTGTATATGACTGCCTAAATGTTGCTAGAAAGAGTTGTTGGATGCAGATGGACACTTGTCAGGGGTTGAAAGGGGGTCTGACTAGTTAGAGTGGCCCCTCATCCTCTGCCATTGGGCCTTGTTACACACACACACCATCACGAGCAACCTCCAGGCTAACTCTTCCCCTCCATCTGCCCTGAGTGACAGAGAGTAGAAACCGGAGCTCCCAAATTAACAGTCGGTTGGTGCTCAAAATAACAGCAGGTGTGCTCTGTGTGGCCCGCTCTACGTCAGCCTCGCCATGACAACCCGGCTAGTTTGATGACACCGCCCCTCCGTCTTCAAACCTTTTACTTCATTAACATCAAAGAGCCATCAAGCACCATCACTAATTTCATTCTGTTTGCCAATAAACACACGCACACACACACACAAGTGCAGGTACACACACACACACGCACACACACGATTAGCATAAATTTCTCCCTGATACAAGTCCCGGTTTATCAATTAAGCCATGTAAGGGTATAGGAAGCCATGTGAGGTCTTGTGGAATTGATTTAAGATATTAACTGGGACTGTATGCTGCTCAATTATATTATGGATTATGAGATTATGGGTTGTGATTATGGATTCTTCCTGAATAATGACAACATGCTGCTTGAAGAGAATGTAATATAATGCCACCATATCCATTTGAAGTCACATGTTGAATGTCCACAAATTAATTTCTATACCATAAATCTATTTATATAACAGATCACCAGAAACCATTATAATGCCAACCTCATACTGTAACTTTGAGATGGATCCCCATACGTGTTCTCTCTACCTTCTTATGTCATCACTTCTACAAAGGATATTGTGGCACTGTGTTGCGTAGCTACCTTCTTCTCTACTCCATGGATATTGTTACCTCCAGATGTTCCAGTGCTCTCTGTTGTGTCGAGGATTTGCAATTCAACATGACAAATCACATCAAATACACAATGTTTCCTTCCCCAGAGCTCTCTAAATTCTTCCACCTGGAGCAAGTTTACTCATGCGCACATGCACGTGCACACACACACACACACACACACACACACACACACACACACACACACACACACACACACACACACACACACACACACACACACACACACACACACACACACACACACACACACACACACACACACACACACACACACACACACACACACACACACACACACACACACACACACACAACCTGAGATTGTAGATCTCAACTCTGGATGAGAGGTATCGACATGTATAATTAAACAGGGGGTGTTTACAGAGGATTTACTGCATGTCGGTACATGACATTTTTTATTTATTTTTTTTAATTTTTTTTATCCCATTTTCTCCCCAATTTTCGTGGTATCCAATCGCTAGTAATTACTACCTTGTCTCATCGCTACAACTCCCGTACGGGCTCGGGAGAGACGAAGGTCAAAAGCCATGCGTCCTCCGAAGCACAACCCAACCAGCCGTACTGCTTCTTAACACAGCGCGCCTCCAACCCGGAAGCCAGCCGCACCAATGTGTCGGAGGAAACACTGTGTACCTGGCCCCCTTGGTTGGCGCACACTGCGCCCGGCCCGCCACAGGAGTCGCTGGAGCGCGATGAGACAAGGATATCCCTACCGGCCAAACCCTCCCTACCCCGGACGACGCTATGCCAATTGTGCGTCGCCCCACGGACCTCCCGGTCGCGGCCAGCTGCGACAGAGCCTGGGCGCGAACCCAGAGACTCTGGTGGCGCAGTTAGCACTGCGATGCAGTGCCCTAGACCACTGCGCCACCCGGGAGGCCCGGTACATGACATTTAAGTGATAATGGCAGAGAGCCCGGTGTTTGAAGGATATATTGGCATGGGTGTTGTTAAGCCCGAGACGAAATCGAGGGCCGGCAAACTGTGTAAATAGATCCTCCAAACACCGGCTTTGACGGCATTATCTATTTTATACAATGGGTTATCAACAGATTCAAATAATGATTTACATATTTTCATAAAACATTTATTTTGATTTATTTATTCATACTATTGAATAATTCCACAAGATATAGTACCAACACAAATTTAGCCGGCTGATCGTTGGTTCTATTGGTTCGATTGCCAGAGACGCAATCCAGTCATTAAGTATTTTTGTTCTGTATCTATGGACGCGACTCAGTCATTCATACTGGCTGGCAACGTTCTTATCCCTTACTTGCTAGCTATCCAACTGCGGCTAAATTACAGTCGCGTCAAACAGTGCAGCCAGAATAACAACAGAGTAGCTCCATTTGCATTTGCTGTTTTGGCATAGAAACCTGGCATAGAAAATGTGCTCACTTGTCAGGACACTGTTGTTCAGAGGAGCTAGCCAACAACACAGCTAACACAATCACTTCAAACTGAGGCTGGAAAGACTGTCAACTAGCAGCACTTTGTTTCGTTTACCTGTTTTCTATTGATATTTCTTTGTATATATCCATCAAAATTATGCTGATTCATGATTTTGACTGGCTGAGAAAAGCTTCCTGCCTGTCTGTCTCATCCCAACTCCTGACTCGAATTTGAATATTGAAACAATGTTGCAAATGTCGGAGATGATTTTATAGTGGAGATTACGTTTATGAATTGCCTGGCTGGGCTGACGAGAGAGTGTATTGCGCAGTCAGGTGGAACAGAGTAAATAGGCATTTCAACATCGTAGATTTAGCCGGTGGTAACTTGTGGAATAGGCACCGGCTCGAATGGGGTTTTCAACCAATCAACATTCAGGATTAGACCCACCCGTTGTATAATTTTGTATTCTAGGTTATAGGACAAGGCTGTCTAATAAATATCAAACCCTAAGTCTCTCTTGCAGTCAGTGTGAGGAAGGCGTTAGTTACCTTAAGCGATATAGGATAAGTGATATAAGTGCTATAAGTGATATGGTCTCCCGGGTGGCGTAGTGGTCTAGGGCACGTGGGGCGACACACAATTGGCATAGCGTCGTCCGGGTTAGGGAGGGTTTGGCCGGTAGGGGTATCCTTGTCTCAGTATGTAAAATGTAATAAAATGTATGCACTCTACTGTAAGTCACTCTGGATAAGAGCGTCTGCTAAATGACTAAAATGTAAAAAAAATGTAATATAGGATCAGCTCCAGAAAAACAAGAAGTCAATGAGCCATGGAAGATGGCAGCACAGAAGAGCCGACTGAGGCTACCACTGATGTAGTACACATATAGGTCTCTTTTGAAATTGTATCTGCCATTGTTAGCATACTTCCCGTGACCCTTGACTTTTTCCACATTTTGTTACATTACACCTTTATTCTAAAATGTATTAAATAGTTAATTTTTTCTCATCAATCTACACACAATACCCCATAATGACAAAGGAAAAAAACGTTTGTGAAGGAAATTTTGTGCATCTTGTCCTTGCTTTCATAAACAATCCTTGGTAAACAAGCCCGTGCCTGCTAAAGATATGAGTGGTTGCCGTCATGACCTCCTCCTTTAGACTGTATGGCAGAATGCCCAGAATATGTTCTTTAACTGTTTGGGCTGCAAGCTGAATATTGAAAAAACTGGAAAATGTGTGCACATTTTCAAACGGCCTCCTAAGAAACTTTTTATTTTCCAATATGCATATATTTACTACTGTTGGATAGATAACAGTCTATAGTTTCTAAAAAGGTTTGAATTGTTTCTCTAAGTCGAACAGAAATATTTTTACAGCCATTTTCCCAGCCGAATTGAGATTTCCAAAATGCGATGTGTCTCTTTAAGACCTTCTCTATAAAAGGCCCTTTGACTTGGGACCATAGGGACACGTCATACGCCTTCGTCAGGCTGTAATGCGGAAGTGAGAATTGAAAGGAGTCGAATATCTCGTCCATGGACTGAATAACACACCTTCTTGTGAGACCTGCGCAGTTAAAAAAAAATTCCGGGCGCGAAGCATAATTTGGTCTCGGCTTCTGGAACAAGGTAGATAACGGTGAATATGATGTCTGACTACGATATTATTTGATACATGTCACAAAATCATCCTAAAGTATGTTTTTTCAATATACTTTAATTATATTATTGCAATTTATTCTGGACTTTAGATGTGATACGACGGAAGAATTTTTTGAAGAAACGCTGTGTAGCGCCGCAATGCTATTGTGCTTGCTAACCAAAGAGGGAAATAATTCGTTCTGGAACCCAACTAAAGACTCTACTGGACATTGGACCCCGTTACAACATTCTGATGGAATATCAAGAAAGATAAGACCCAATTTGGGATGCTTTTTCATATATCTGTTGAGCTCTGCTGTGCTAAGTGGGCTAACTGTGCTAGGCTAGCGCTTGACCAATGCTAGTGCTGACTTATGCTAGCTTATGTTGTTAGCTAATATAACGATATATTGTGTTTTCGCTGTAAAACACTTCAAAAATCGGAAATGTTGGCTTTATTCACACGATATCTGTCTTTCATTAGTTATCCACCATATGTTTTTCTGAAATGTTTTATGAGGTGTAATTAGTAGCCGACGTTGGTGTATGTATTTTCTCTGGCTACTCCCGTCTGGATTCAGACTCTAGCTATGTGTTAGCATTTTTGGGTAGCATCAATGTAAAACTGATTTATAGCTAAAATATGCACTTTTTATGAACAAAACATAGATTTATTGTGTAACATGTTATATGACTGTCATCTGAGGTAGTTTTTTCTGGGCTCTTTAGGTTGGTTTTAGTTTATTTCGGTTGGCTTGTGCATGCTACTTGAATCATAATTCATACTTCATAATCATATCCATACGTGTCTGTCCACTTTTGTATTTGGTGGTGAGCTAACATAAATATATGTGGTGTTTTCTCTGTAAAACATTTACAAAATCGGACATGTTGGCTGGATTGACAAGATGTTTATCTTTCAAATGCTGTATTGGACTTGTTAATGTGTAAAAGTTAAATATTTTTAAAAAATAGATTTTGAATTTCGCGCCCTGCAGCTGTTGTCATTTTCGTCCGATTTCGGGCTTGCAGCCCAAACAGGTTAAGTTATGATAGGTGGCAGTGCCAGACACATGCCGGAACCAACCCTATGAACTATGCCTATGTAACGTGTCTGTAACCAGTATATAAGGGAACTAAACAGGACTGCCCCGTGAGAGTTCCTGATCGACATGTGTATTTGGTACATTGAGTTGGTTGGAACCACTCCAGCATTCTGATAATAAACAATTATTATTTAAATATTGACTTCGAGTGTCCCTGTGTAAGAATTTCCACAACAAGTTTTTTACATTTATAAACCCCCCAGAAATATCACATTTACATAAGAATTCAGACCCTTAACTCAGTACGTTGTTGAAGCACCTTTGTCAGCGATTACAGCCTCAGGTATTCTTGGGTATGCCGCTACAAGCTTAGCACACCTGTATTTGAGGAGTTTCTCCCAATCTTCTCTGCAGATTCTCTCAAGCTCTGTCAGATTGGATGGGGAGCGTCGCTGCACATCTCTTTTCAGGTCTCTCCAGAGATGCTCAATCAGGTTCAAGTCTGGGCTCCGGCTGGGCCACTCAAGGACATTCAGAGACTTGTCCTGAAGCCACTCCTGCATTGTCCTGGCTGTGTGCTTAGGGTCGTCGTCCTTTTGGAAGGTAAACCTTCGCCCCAGTCTAAGGTGCTGAGTGCTCTGGACCAGGTTTTCATCAAGGCTCTCTCTGTACTCCGTTCATCTTTGCTTTGATCCTGACTAGTTTCCCAGTCCCTGCCACTGAAAACCATCCCCACAGCATGATGCTGCCACCCCCATGCTTCACCGTAGGGATGGTCCCAGGATTCCTACAGACGTGAGGCTTGGCATTCAGGCAAAAGAGTTACATTTTGGCTTCATCAGACCAGAGTATTTTGTTTCTCATGGTCTGAGAGTCCTTTAGGTGCCTTTTAGGCAAACTCCAAGTGGGAGTCTGGCCACTCTACCATAAAGGCCTGATTTGTGGAGTGTTGCAGAGACGATTGTCCTTCAGGAAGGTTCTCCCATCTCCACAGAGGAACTCTGGAGCTCTGTCAGAGTGACCATCGGTTCCTTAGTCACCTCCCTGACCATGGCCCTTCTCCCCCGATTGCTCAGTTTGTCCGGGTGGCCAGCTCTAGGAAGAGTCTTGGTGGTTCCATTTAGGAATGTTGGTGGTACCCCCCCCCCCCCCCTGAGTGAGGTCAGAGAGCATGTCAGCCTTGTGGAACCGCTCTTTTGAACAAACTGTATAAATGATGGGTTAAACTTCTACTTCATCACAATCCTGGATCCGGGAGCACCCCCATCAGTAAAAAAGCTGACTAGCATAGCCTAGCATAGCTCCCGAGCCAGGTGTGGCTCTTTTGATGATTGCATCTGGCTCGCAGATTTAAAATAAAATAAATGTAAAAAAAAGTGAGATTTAAAAAAATACATATATTATTATTTTCTCCCCTTTTCTCCCCAATTTTCGTGGTATCCAATCGCTAGTAATTACTATCTTGTCTCATCGCTACAACTCCCGTACGGGCTCTGGAGAGACGAAGGTCGAAAGCCATGCGTCCTCCGAAGCACAACCCAACCAAGCCGCACTGCTTCTTAACACAGCGCGCCTCCAACCCGGAAGCCAGCCGCACCATTGTGTCGGAGGAAACACCGTGCACCCGCCCCCCTCGGTTAGCGCGCACTGCACCCGGCCCGCCACAGGAGTCGCTGGAGCACGATGAGACAAGGATATCCCTACCGGCCAAACCCTCCCTAACCCAGACAACGCTAAGCCAATTGTGCATCGCCCCACGGACCTCCCGGTCGCGGCCAGCTGCGACAGAGCCTGGGCGCGAACCCAGAGACTCTGGTGGCGCAGCTAGCACTGCGATGCAGTGCTCTAGACCACTGCGCCACCCGGGACGCCTATTCTCACTTGTTTTAATCCATCCATCGATTTTTCACTGCTCATGTCCTGTTCAGGGCTGCAGGAGCAATTGTCCATTATTTTAATTGAATGATGCTGGCCTACGTTGGCCGTTGCTAGGTAAAACAGGTAAACGACTCCTTTTGAATCAGTCTGCTCGGTCATTAGCTCAAAGCTAACCCTTCGACGAAGAAGATGGCGAAAGAAAAAAAGATGACGAGTATCGTACATTTCAGGACGAATGGACCGAAGAATTCGCCTTTGTGGAGAGAGCAGGTTCTGCGGTGTGTCTAATTTGCAATGACAAAATTACATCGATGAAACGGTCGAATGTAAATCGGCACTTCGACAAATTCAGAGGCTTATTATACTGACATTTAGTTGAATTCACTTTTAAAATATATTATATGGCTCTCACTGAAATAAATTTCCAAATTATTTGCTTTCATGGCTCTCTTAGTCAAAAAGGTTCCCGACCCCTGGCTTACTACAATAGCCAACCACACAACAGCATTGATTCAAGCCAACAATAGCGATAACAAATAAACCAGCAAAAAATATAAATTTTTTCACTAACCTTCTCAAACTTCTTCAGATGACAGTCCTATAACATCATATTACACAATACATATAGAGTTTGTTCGAAAATGTGCATATTTAGCGACACAAATCGTGGTTATACAATGAGAATAGTAGCCAAGCTGCCAACAATATGTCGGGAGAAATCTTGGGAGAGGCACCTAATCTAATCAGTAACTAAATTTAAACTTGACAAAAAAATACAGGTTGGACAGCAAATGAAAGATACATTAGTTCTTAATGCAATCGCTGTGTTAGATTTTTAAAATTAACGTTACTACGACATACAGCGTGCGTTAAAGCGAGACCGCACCGAAATTAATGGCGGAATATGAGTTTTACATTTTTCAACAGAACAACGAATTAACATCATAAATAGTTCTTACTTTTTGATGAGCTCCCATCAGAATCTTGGGCAAGTTGTCCTTTTTCCAAAAGAATCGTTGCTCGGTTGTAGATTGTCGCCTTCAACGTTGGAATTAGCAGTAAACATTAGCCATGTGGGCCAGATGTACCCAACTCCCTTGAACGCAGCACAAATAAATACCCTAAAATCGCAATATACTGATATAAACTGATATAACTCGGTTTAAAATAACAACATTATGATGTCTTTAACACCTATACCCCTAAAAAAAACAAAAAAAAAAAAAAAAAAAAAAAAAAAAAACACCTATATCGAATAAAATCAGAGCCGGATATATCTAAGGGCTATAACGGGAGCTTTCCAGAACGCCATCCTGAGGTCTGTCTTGCGTCATGGCGAAGAGAAGAAAGGGCGGACCCCACGTTGCCAGCCCATTTATAAGGCCTCAGATCTGCCTAGCAACTCCATTTCAATTCTCACTATTCGCTGACATCCAGGGGAAGGCATATGCAGTGCATCTCAACCAATAGAAGACATGCAAATTAATAAACCGACCTCAGAACAGCCTGCAGATTTCAGATTTCTCACTTCCTCATAGGAAAATTGCTCCCACTCGAGTTCTGTTTTACTCACAGATATAATTCAAACGGTTTTAGAAACTAGAGAGTGTTTTCTATCCAATAGTAATAATAATATGCATATTGTACGAGCAAGAATTGAGTACGAGGCAGATTAATTTGGGAACGAAATTATTACAAAGTGCAAACAGCACCCCCCATTGAGAAAAGGTTAAGAATTAACATATCAGACCAGAAAGACGTCGAGCTGCAGCTCAAGTTAAAGTGGTTTAAACTTTGAATCTCAACACGAGATAGAGACAATAGTCACCTCACGGACAATCACTGGTACGGCTGATTAGCTGTCCTAAGTAAAGTATCTAGAAAAGTAAATTTAAGTGGGACCATTCTGCTTCTTTTCTCAAATCACCCTAGTACCTTACTCTCATCACCCCACTGAGAACCATTGACAATTAAACATCTTCCAGAGCGAATGGAAGGACAATAAACTCTGTAGTTCTGTTCATGACTATATGATTGTCACACCCTGTCTGTTTCACCTGTCTTTGTGCTTGTCTCCACCCTCCTCCAGGTGTCGCCCATCTTCCCCATTATCCTCAGTGTATTTATACCTGTGTTCTCTGTTTGTCTGTTGCCAGTTCGTTTTGTTCATCAAGCCTACCAGTGTTGTTCCCCTTGCTCCTGTCTGTTTCTAGTTCCTGTTTTCTAGTTTTACCGGTTTTGACCATTCTGCCTGCTCTGACCCCAGAACGGGCTGGAGACCGTTCTGCCACGCTCATTGCTTGAAGTCAGCGCAGCCTGCCCCGGGACATCTTCCTGGGTGCTCGAAGTTGCCCCGGACCTCTCCGCCATTCCCGCTGAGTACCAGGACCTAAGGGAGGTGTTCAGCAAGGCCCAGGCCACTTTGCTTCTGCCGCACCGACCCTATGACTACAGGTTTGACTTTCCCGCAGGCACCACTCCGCCCTGAGGACGACTGTACTCTCTGTCAGGTCCGGAGACCAAGGCTATGGAGACCGACATTAAGGACTCCCTAGCTAGGTAACCGGATGTTTGTTCCTGATGCCGTCCGCTCTTAGGTCCTGGAGTGGGCCCTGGCCTTTGTGTGACAATGCTTTTGGTGGCCTACCATGGTTCCTGACATCTCTGCATGCACGATCTGTGCGCAGAACACGACTTCTCGGCAATCTCCGGCTGGTCTCCTTCCACCTCTGCCTGTCCCTCACCGTCCCTGATCTCACATATCCCTAGACTTTGTCAAGGGTCTCCCCCATCTGATAGCAACACCACCATCCTGACGGTGGTGGACCGGTTTTCCAAAGCCACCCAATTCATTCCTCTCCCCAAGCTACCCTCTGGCAAAGAGACGACCCAGTTCGTGGTGAAGCACGTCTTCCAGATCCATGGACTCCCAGTGTACATGGTCTCTGACCGAGGTCCTCAGTTCTTGTCCCGGTTCTGGAGGGCATTCTGCACACTCATTGAGTCGTCAGCCAGCCTGTCCTCCGGGTTCCACCTCCAGTCCAACAGCCAGTCGGAGTGAGACAACCAAGACCTGGAGACGACTCTTCGCAGCCTGGTCTCCGCCAACCCCACCACCTGGAGCCAGCAACTAGTGTGGGTCAAATATGTCCGCAACACCCTTCCCTGCTCTGACATGGGTCTCTCGCCCTTTGAATGTTCCCTGGGTTATCAGCCCCTGCTCTGCCTTGAGCAAGAGGAAGAGGTCGTCATACCTTCATCCCAGATGTTTGTCTCCCGCTGTCGTTGTACCTGGAAGAGAGCCCGGTCGGCCCTTCTCAAGACCACCTCCAGGCATCGATGACAAGCGGACCGCCACCGGACCCTGGCTCCCCAGTATCGTCTTGGGCAGAAGGTATGGCCCTGAGGAGAAGTGCTGGGTCCCCGCCAGGGACATCCTGGACCCAGGGCTCATCGTTGATTTCCAATGCCGGCACCCCGGTCAACCAGGTATGTGCCCAGGTAGGACACCATTATCCCCAGTGTATTTACATCTGTGTTCTCTGTTTGTCTGTTGCCAGTTCATTTTGTTTGTCAAGCCTACCAGCGTTTTCCCCCTTGCTCCTGTCTGTTTCTAGTTTCCCAGGTTTTGACCATTCTGCCTGCCCTGACCCTGCCTGCCATTCTGTACCTTGTCACATCACACTGGATTATTGACCTCTGCCTGCCCTGACCCTGAGACTGCCTGCCATTCTGTACCTTTTGGACTCTGATCTGGATTACTGACCTCTGCTTGCCCTTGACCTGTCGTTTTACCTTCCCTCTGTTCTAGTAATAAACTTTTGTTACTTCAATAATGTCTGCATCTGGGTCTTCCCTATAACATGATAATGACAAGTCACCAGATACTGGACGACAGCAGAGAACAACAGTAGAAGACGGGTGGGGACCCCTTTTGTACAATGAGAGCCTTACAACTGTGCCCTACAAAGGCCCAACACCCTTTCCAAGAAGGCCTGGTTCTGACAGAAATATACGAAGAACCAAGACATTTACACGTAAATGCATTCATGAGTTCTTACTCCAAACGGGCGGCGGTTCATGTGCAAATTATATGATTACTGTGAGATTAGTTTCTACATGTACCAAAGTATTATGTCTCTTTCCCTACCCCTCCTCTCTCCATCTCTTTTTTACAAACCTCCATATTGTGTCAGTCCGCTTTGGACCTGTTTTTAATGTATTAAGTGTGTATGTTTATTCTGTGTTGCCATTCAGTTAGCTAGTAAATAAATGATTAAACTAATTTGTGTAGTACTGAATCATAAGTAAGGCTCTGTTTTTTGCAGATGCAGGAGGTTACGACTGTTCAGAATGACGACATGATATGAGGTTATGATTAATAAGTTGTCTGTTTATGGATGTGATAGGTAAAGACCTTTAGAGTTTAATTTGGGAGATGGTAAAGAACCGATCTTGTGGTGCCCCAAATCCTAATGAGTTAATTGTTACAAGATTAATTTAATCGGGTAATAATTAAACATAGTTAGTTGATTAGATAAATAACAGTCTTTAGATTAATGAAAATAAAGTCATGACACCTGTAACGTAACAAAATATGGAAAAAGTCAAGGGAACTGAATACTTTCCGAATGCACTGTATACCTATACTGTCATCTATACTACACTCACTTGTTTTCTATTGATAAGCAGCTCTGGACTAACAATGGAGACCCCATTTTGCTGCTTGTAATTGTTCTTTGTTCTCTTGTTCCTTGGAAAAATGTTTTTAATTACTTTCCCTGTTCTCTGTTCTATTCCCAACTACAATACAATTAATTGTATTGTCGTTTCCATTATTGATTTCCTTGTTGTTTGACAGGCATGCCTTTGATGTTTTGTCAATTTAATTTCCTCACCTTTGGCAGCCAAGTCCTGGATGGAATTTCAAATACTGTGTGTGTGTGTGTGTGTGTGTGTGTGTGTGTGTGTGTGTGTGTGTGTGTGTGTGTGTGTGTGTGTGTGTGTGTGTGTGTGTGTGTGTGTGTGTGTGTGTGTGTGTGTGTGTGTGTGTGTGTGTGTGTGTGTGTGTGTGTGTGTGTGTGTGTGTGTGTGTGTGTGTGTGTGTGTGTGTGTGCATAAAAAAATACATAACGAGTGTAATAGTGCCCTACAACATGTTGAGTGCTTTCTGAGTGTTTGGCAAGGTTTTGCTATTTCATCCAGAAATGTACCAGAACATTTTTCTACGTGTCTTTACAAATTGCCATTATTGTGTATTGTGGATGTCATTCAATTTGTCTCATGTGACTGAGAATTAAGTGACTCAAGTGTTAAAATGACAGTAATTGGATTATTAGTGATTTGACTCAACGAAAGGATTTAACTTCTACTTCCTCCCAATCCCGGGTCCGGGAGCACCCCCACCAGTAAAAAAAGCTGACTAGCATAGCCTAGCATAGCGTCACAAGTAAATACTAGCATCTAAATATCATTAAATCACAAGTCCAAGACACCAGATGAAAGATACACATCTTGTGAATCCAGCCATCATTTCTGATTTTTAAAATGTTTTACAGGGAAGACACAATATGTAAATCTATTAGCTAACCACGATAGCAAAAGACAACTTTTTTTTCTCCACCATTTTTTTCCTGCATAGGTAGCTATCACAATTTCGACCAAATAAAGATATAAATAGCCACTAACCAAGAAACAACTTCATCAGATGACAATCTGATAACATATTTATTGTATAGCATATCTTTTGTTAGAAAAATTTGCATATTTCAGGTATAAATCATAGTTTACCATTGCAGCCACCATCACAACTCTCACCAAAGCAACTAGAATAACTACAGCGACCATCGTGTATTACCTAATTACTCATCATAAAACATTTCTTAAAAATACACAGCGTACAGCAAATGAAAGACAAAGATCTTGTGAATCCAGCCAATATTTCAGATTTTCTAAGTGTTTTACAGCGAAAACACAATATAGCGTTATATTAGCTTACCACAATAGCAAACATCACAACAGCATTGATTCAAGCCAAAAATAGCGATAACGTATAAACCACCAAAATATGTTAATTTTTTCACTAACCTTCTCAGAATTCTTCAGGTGACAGTCCTATAACATCATATTACACAATACATATAGAGTTTGTTCGAAAATGTGCATATTTAGTGTTACAAATCGTGGTTATACAATGAGAAAAGTTGCCAAGCTGCCCAGAAAATGTCGGGAGAAATCTTTGGAGAGGCACCTATTCTAATCAGTAACTAATCCAAAACTTGACTAAAAAATACAGGTTGGACAGCATATGAAAGACAAATTAGTTCTTAATGCAATCGCTGTGTTACATTTTTAAAATTAACGTTACTTCAACATACAGCGTGCGCTAAAGCGAGACCGCACCGAAATTCATGGCGGAATTATTATTTGACATTTGTCAACATAAATACGAATGAACAACATAAAGATTGCTTACTATTTGCCGAGCTTCCATCAGAATTTTGGGCAAGGTGTCCTTTCTCCAGAACAATCGTCTTTTGGTTGAAAGATGTCCTCTTCTCCTGTAGAAATAGCAGCTAATGCTAGCCCTCCACCTGAGAGGTGTCCAACTCGTGATAGCGTGTGACAAAGAACCCCAGAAAATCGCAATAAACTGATATAAACTGCTATAAGTCCGTTTAAATTAACTACCTTATGAAGTTTTTAAGACAAAAATCTAATTAAATCAGAGCCGGAGATACAGAACTGCTAAAACGAAAGCTTTTCAAGACGCCATTGTGATGTCCCTCTTGCGCCAAGCGCCCCGTTGAAAAGAACGGTACTTCCGTTCCATGAGCCTTTATAGTGTCCCAGATTGTGCAATCCAGTCCATTCAAATTCTCACCGCTTACTGACATCTAGAAGAAGGCGTATGCAGTGCATGTAGCCCCATAGCTTGCATGGGGACTTATAAACTGACTCTAGAACAGGGACCTCGATTTCAGAAATCTCACTTCCTGACAGGAAATGTGCTGCAGAATGAGTTCTGTTTCACTCAGAGAAATAATTAAAACGGTTTTAGAAACTAGAGAGTGTTTTCTATCCAATGGTAATAATAATATGCATATTGTACGAGCAAGAATTGAGTACGAGGCAGTTTAATTTGGGAACGTAAATATTACAAAGTCCCAACAGCACCCCCTATTGAGAAAAGGTCAGACCAGCAGCACTCAATCAGTAAGTGACACGATGAGACATCTCAAATTCCATGTGACACCAATCAGACCACAAACTGATGTTACTGACACATGTTGACTAGCCAGGCACACACAGGCACCTTGAGGAGACAGATCAATAAGGCCAAGCAAGTCTCCTGAGTCAATAGTAATGAATAATGGTAAAAATCCATACATTATCCTCCAGCACAAAATTGACTGATGTTACAGTACAGTACACTGCAACCAATGATGTACAGTTGAAGTCGGAAGTTTACATAGACCTTAACCAAATATATTTAAACTTAGTTTTTCACAATTCCTGACATTTAATCCTAGTAAAAAGTCCCTGTCTTAGGACAGTTAGGATCATCACTTTATTTTAAGAATGTGTCAGAATAATAGTAGAGAGAATGATTTATTTCAGCTTTTATTTCTTTCATCACATTCCCAGTGGGTCAGAAGTTTACATACACTCAATTATTATTTGGTAGCATTGCCTTTAAATTGTTTAACTTCGGTCAAACGTTTCAGGTAGCCTTCCACAAGCTTCCCACAATAAGTTGGGTGAATTTTGGCCCATTCCTCCTGACAGAGCTAGTGTAACTGAGGCAGGTTTGTAGCCCTCCTTGCTCGCTGTCACGCCCTGACCGTAGAGAGCTTTTTATGTCTCTATTTTGGTTTGGTCAGGGTGTGATTTGGGTGGGCATTCTATGTTCATTTTCTATGTTTTGTATTTCTTTGTGTTTGGCCGGGTGTGGTTCTCAATCAGAAGCAGCTGTCTATCGTTGTCTCTGATTGAGAATCATACTTAGGTAGCTTTTCCCCACCGATGCTTTGTGGGTAGTTATTTTCTGTTTTGTGTTTCTGCACCTGACAGGACTGTTTCGGTTTTCGTTCATTCTCTTCTTTATTTTTGTTATTAATGTTCAGTTGTAATAAAAGCATGAACACTTACCACGCTGCGCTTTGGTCCGATCCTTCTCATTGGCCACTCCAATATCTTGACTTTATTGTTCTTAAGCCATTTTGCCACACCTTTGGAAGTATGCTTGGGGTCATTGTCCATTTGGAAGACCCATTTGCGACCAAGATTTAACTTCCTGACTGATGTCTTGAGATGTTGCTTCAATATATCCACAAGGAGGCTTTGAAGCCACCGGCCGGCCATATTGGCACTCCCCAGTAGGAGTGCTCCGTAGGAATGAATGGAATTCTACAATATTTAAATTAATTGTTTCAATTACAAAATGACATGTATTTAAGTATTTTCCAGTTGTAGTGGGGACAGTAACATTAGTAATCTCAAAACATTATACTTTTAGGAAAATGGTGTATATCTTTTTTTGTTGGTGGTTTAGCTCACATAATATAATTTAAAGCATGCATTTAGGTGTCTGTATTAGAATATACGTGGCAAAAATGAATATAGACATTAATAAATGCATTTATATTGCTTCTAAAATATGTTTTACAATGGTGGGAGAGTGCCAAGATGGGAGCCTGGGGCTTCAAGAGAGAGACTCCTTACAGGCATCTAGTGTATATGTAAATCATTGGTTGCAACCCTTGAGCCATACAGGTACAGGTAAAGGTCTTTCCTGTATATCATTTTCTCTACAAAGTATTTTTGCGATGTACAATCAAAGAGCTTGATTGTTACGCACGCCTCTGAGAAGAGGGAACGCAACTCCCTGCTACAACTCAACTCCCTGAAGTGCAAGAGGTATGGACTGTAGGTGCGAGTAAGGATGACACAAAAGCAGAATTTACCGTTATTAGAATTTATTTTCTTACACGGTAATATGGGGAAAAGGGGCTGGACGGAACCAAAGCAAAGAAAGTAAATATCAAAGTTCCCCCTCTCCTATCTAACCTGCCTACCCACTTAACTTACCTAACTTAGCACCGTCTGGTGCCCTAACCAAAATACAGGGGGTGGTCCGCCCAGGTCTTACCTAGTGTGCCTAGACAGTAAATATACTACGGGTATATGTATGCCCGCGGGCCTCTTGCCTAAGCACTCCCAAAATGCCTTCTCCTTCCCCCCTGGGAACAAATGAAACAGAGTAATTATTAATGATTTCACAAACACTCACAAACACAGGACATAGAAAAACTGCTACCAACAACATTACATACCACACTTTCTGATACACAACCCACACTATATCACAATCTAATTTTTCTCTCTCAATCTCCAAATCTCTACTCCAAATCTCATCTCCTCTCTCTCCCTACTCTCAATCTTGGGCAGAACACTGGCTTTTATCTTCAGGTGGCAATGGTGATTAGAGTCAGCTGCTTCTTGACGAGGGGGCGGGGTCAGCTCCAATCACCAATTAGTCTGGGGTCGACCAATCAGCTGGTTGGGGAGTACTTCAGGAAGCCATCTCCTAAAACACACACACTAAAATACAAAACAGAACACAGAAACTGGGGAACGTAACACGCCCACCACAAAAATTGCAAACGTACAGTTTGTAATAACAAAAACCAACGCTTCCCCAGTTAGTAAACCCGTGATAGAGCGTCAGCAACCACATTCGCTGAGCCCTTCCTATAGGCTATCTGTACATTATATCCTTGTACAATCAGAGCCCACCGCATAAGGCGGCGGTTCTGATTGTACATTTGCTTTAAGAACACTAAAGGATTATGGTCCGTGAAGACCATTACAGGCAAGGCACTGGATCCCACATATACCTCAAAGAACTGTAAGGCTAACAATAAAGCTAGCATCTCTTGTTCAATTGTGGAGTACCTTGACTGACACGAGTTGAACTTACGGGAGAAGAAACTGACGGGCCGATCCACTCCGTCTTCATCTTCCTGTAAGAGAACCGCACCCACCCCCACTATACTAGCGTCAACCTCCAACTTAAAAGGTTTGTCAAAGTTGGGGGCGGCAAGCACTGGGGCACTACAAAGTAGCGCTTTAGCGGACTCAAACGCATGGTTACAGTCCTTGGACCACCTAAATGGTACCTTGGGACTAAGCAGAGATGAAAGGGGAGCTACTACCGTCGAGAAATTCTTACAGAATGTACGATAGTACCCTACCATCCCTAGGAATCTGCGCAACTGGCGTCGAGTCGTGGGAGCAGGAAAAGCAACAATTGCCTCCACCTTGCCAGTTACTGGGCGCACTTGACCTCGTCCCACTTGTTTCCCTAAGTAAGTCACCGTAGCCTTCCCAAACTCACACTTGGCCAAATTGAGGGTTAAAGAAGCATTCTCCAACCGCTGAAACACACTTTTCAAAGTGGAGAGATGATCAGACCAAGTAGACGAATGGATCACCACATCATCAAGGTGTGCAGTACAATTTGGCACATCTGCAAACACAATGTTAACTAGACGCTGAAAAGTAGCAGGTGCATTACACATGCCAAAGGGCATCACAGTGTATTGTACAAAGTTATCAGGCGTAACAAAAGCCGATATGTCAGAAGCTCTAGAGGTCAGAGGCACCTGCCAATAACCTTTTAACAAATCTAACTTACTAACGTAAGCAGCAGAGCCAATTCTATCAATGCAGTCATCTAATCGAGGTAGAGGAAAAGAATCAGACTTTGTAACTGCATTTACTCGACGATAGTCCGTGCATAAGCGGGACGTACCGTCAGGCTTAGGAACAAGAATACATGGGGAACTCCAGGAGCTGTTACTGGGTTTTGCCATGTCATTCTGTAATAAATAAGCTACCTCACTTTTCATTACCTCCCTTTTCTTTGCATTAACCCGGTACGGATGCTGACGTATAGGAGCAGCATTCCCTACATCCACGTCATGTTCCAAGATGGACGTGCGACTCGGAACGTCCTGAAACACACTGAGAAAACTGTTTATCAATAGGATAAGGTCCTTAGTTTGATCGTTATCCAAATGTTCCATTTGAGAGGGTAACTTCTTCAGCATCTCTGAATTACATAGGCGTTCACACTGCTGTAACGTATGGCGTAACTCCAACCCATCCTCCTTATCCTCCTCTAGGTCCCAGCCAGGCTTCAGCACCACCGCAGCCACACTGGAGACAGCGGGCTGGACCGGCTTACTTGAGGAGCTGTCTGGAGAGTCACGTACATAATATTCTTTTAGCATGTTAACATGACACACACGGGAAGAACGCCTTCGATCTGGAGTCTTTATCACATAATTGGTGTCACTGAGTTTCTTTTCCACCAGATATGGTCCAGAAAAACGTGCTGACAGTGATGAGCCAGGAATTGGCAACAAAACTAATACTTGATCCCCTGGTGCAAAAGAACGGCCAACAGCCTTTTTGTCATAATGCACCTTCATGCGTTTTTGCGAAGAGGAAAGAGACTTTTGGGCCAACGCACATGCGGCGTGCAGTCTCTCCCGCATCTTACTGACATAATCCAACACATTTTTAGGGGCGCTACTGGGTGTAGGAGATAAGATATGCTCCTTCAAAACTTTCAGCGGACCCGGTGGGGTGTGTCCAAACACAAGGTCAGCAGGGCTGAACCCTAAGGACTCTTGTATCGTTTCCCTAATAGCAAATAGGACAAAGGGCACCCCCTCATCCCAATCGGTACTGGTATCCATACAATACTTGCGTAGCATTGCCTTCAGCGTCTGATGCCAGCGTTCGAGAGCCCCTTGACTCTCTGGATGATACGGACTTGAGACCTGATGGGAAATACACAATGTCTTTAACACATTTGAAAACATTTTAGACATAAAGTTGGATCCCTGATCAGTTTGGATTACTTTAGGGAGTCCAAACGTAGAGAAGAACTTCACCAGTGCCTTCACCACAGTCTTAGCCGTAATAGTACGGAGAGGAATAGCCTCTGGGTATCGAGTAGCACTGCACATTATTGTTAATAGGAACTGGTTACCTGACCTGGTTTTCGGCAACGGACCTACACAATCAACAATCACTCTTTCAAACGGTTCCCCCACCACAGGAATCGGGTAGAGCGGTGCTCTAGGAACTGTTTTATTCGCTTTCCCAGTGAGTTGACATACGTGACATGTTTTACAAAATTGGACCACATCAGACTTCAAACCTGGCCAGAAAAAATGACGAAGGACCCGGTTATAAGTCTTTGTGATCCCCAAATGTCCAGACCACGCCTGGTCATGGGCGAGTGACAGCACCTGCTGTCGGAACGGTGTAGGAACAACCACTTGACACACTTCACTCCAGTCATTAACGGTGTCATGAGCTGCCCATTTACGCATCAAAACTCCTGCTTCCATAAAGTAGGCAGTCTCTCTAGTTTTAGCTTCTTCAATGGAAATTACCGAAGCAAAACACTTACGAAGACTGGTGTCTCCTTTTTGACATTCAATCACCTTCTCAGGGGTGACAGACAAAAGAATGTCATGTAATTGGGGTGCGATTTCGCAGTCCCCTTCCTTAGTTTTTACAGGAGTAAAAACTGTCGGACTTGCAGAAGGAATACTCGGTGCAATGTCTTCTACTTCAATATTCTCAAAAATGGAACTAGCCAAATCCACCACATCTCCAAGCTTGCGAGCTTGTGCCCTCGTTAACACACAAGCAGGAAAAACATGTGGAAATGCTTGAACCAATTTCTCATCTGCAATTTTGATTTCTGGGTTGTCTACTACCTCTAACACAGGAGTAACGTTACCACCAGCAATATCATTCCCTAATAGCAATGTGACTCCTTTTACTGGCAGTGTAGACACTACACCAAAACGGAAACGTCCTGATACCAAGTCTGACACTAAGTGGACCCAGTGTAATGGTACAGGTACTGTTTTTGTCTCTATCCCCTGTAATATAACATGCGAGCCACAATACGTTTCAGGAGACCAGGGTAAAGCATCAGTAATAATTACTGACTGCGCCGCCCCGGTGTCTCGTAAGATTTTAATTGGCTTTTGATCAGCTTGTTCTCCAGTTAAGGAAACACAACCGGCAGAAATAAACGGAGCATAAACAGGATCCGGTTTCTCAAATGCTGAATCAATACCTCGGACCAACGGACGAGCCAAAGACTTGACTAAACCCAAACTTTTCCTTTTTGGGGACAGTGACTGGGACTGTTTCGGTTTATTTTTCAAAACTGGGCAGTCCGCAATCACGTGACCCTTTAGGTGACAGTAAAAACATTCACGGATCTCATGAAAAGGCTTGTCAGAGGAAAAGCGACCTGAATGAGGCACTGATGACGTAATCAGTCTACCTTCAAAACGAGGTGCACCAAAGACAGTCTTGTGTGTCAAAGCGTACTCATCTGCCAACACTGCTGCCTGGGCCAATGTCACCACTTTCTGTTCATTTAAATGAACTACAATTCTATCAGGGAGGTTGCTTTTAAAATCCTCCAACAGCATCAACTCCCGAATATCAGCAAAGGTGTTAGCTTTGCTGGCTGAACACCATCGATTAAACAGAGACTCTTTGTCCCTAGCAAACTCAACAAAAGTACGGTGAGAGGGTTTCTTGTGGTTCCTGAAGCGCTGTCTATAAGCCTCAGGCACCAACTCATAAGCCCGCAACACGGTAGTTTTAACTGTATCGTAGTGTAAACTGTCTTCCAGCGAGAGAGCAGCTACTACTTCCTGGGCTTTCCCAGACAATTTACATTGTAACAGGAGCGGCCAAACCTCGAGTGGCCAATGCAGCGCAGCGGCCACACGCTCAAATGCAGAAAAATAGGAATCCACTTCCGACTCTCGGAATGGTGGGACTAAAGCTATATTTTTACTTACATCAAAGTGGGCTTGATGCTGAGCAGCTTTTGGAGTCGTACTGGAGCCAGCTTCTATCTCCAGTTGTCGGATCCTCACCTCCTTGTCGGCTTCTATTTTCCTAATTTCAAGGTCAAAATGCATTTGTCTCTCTTTATCTTTTTGCTCCATTTCTAACCGGGCCAGCCTCACCTTTAGCCTAGCGGTCGCGTCTGAACGACCTGAAGCAGAAGATAAAGGATCGAATCGAGGCAATGTAACGGGGGTACGAGCAACCCCTTCCTCCGCCCTGTCCTCCGACTTGGCATCAGAAGGTCTACCCGTCTCCTCTCCTTGCAATGAGAGAATTCTTTCTCTCACTAAACCCTCCCTGACTAGCACCAAAAGCTCAGCCTTTAGGGCTTTCTCAGGGATAACAAATCCATAATGGTCAGCTATAGCTATAAGGTCTACTTTTCGAAACCTCACCAAACAATCAATAGAGGGCGCTTCAATGAACTTGGAGATGGCTGAGGCAGCCATCTTGTACACAACAATCTACTGAAAACACAAACTAAACAAGTCATCCAAACTCACAACCTACCATCACACCTCAATCACTAACCACAGAGAGCTCAGTGCAGCAGGGTCCGGTGGGTTTAATGGAATCCCGGATGAGCCCCCATTATGTTACGCACGCCTCTGAGAAGAGGGAACGCAACTCCCTGCTACAACTCAACTCCCTGAAGTGCAAGAGGTATGGACTGTAGGTGCGAGTAAGGATGACACAAAAGCAGAATTTACCGTTATTAGAATTTATTTTCTTACACGGTAATATGGGGAAAAGGGGCTGGACGGAACCAAAGCAAAGAAAGTAAATATCAAAGTTCCCCCTCTCCTATCTAACCTGCCTACCCACTTAACTTACCTAACTTAGCACCGTCTGGTGCCCTAACCAAAATACAGGGGGTGGTCCGCCCAGGTCTTACCTAGTGTGCCTAGACAGTAAATATACTACGGGTATATGTATGCCCGCGGGCCTCTTGCCTAAGCACTCCCAAAATGCCTTCTCCTTCCCCCCTGGGAACAAATGAAACAGAGTAATTATTAATGATTTCACAAACACTCACAAACACAGGACATAGAAAAACTGCTACCAACAACAACATTACATACCACACTTTCTGATACACAACCCACACTATATCACAATCTAATTTTTCTCTCTCAATCTCCAAATCTCTACTCCAAATCTCATCTCCTCTCTCTCCCTACTCTCAATCTTGGGCAGAACACTGGCTTTTATCTTCAGGTGGCAATGGTGATTAGAGTCAGCTGCTTCTTGACGAGGGGGCGGGGTCAGCTCCAATCACCAATTAGTCTGGGGTCGACCAATCAGCTGGTTGGGGAGTACTTCAGGAAGCCATCTCCTAAAACACACACACTAAAATACAAAACAGAACACAGAAACTGGGGAACGTAACATTGATATTGATGACTCTGATTTTGCAGTAGACATGGTTATCAGCTATGCTTTATGTGGATTATGAAATGTTCCCTGAACGTCCAGACTCTTACAGAATCTACATTTGTTTTATATCTCCTGTCACAGAGCTGGTCATTTCTGTCAAAGGAAAGAGAGAGAACTGTGCCTGTGGTTCAAACACTTGTCAAAATGTCCTTTTTCAAATTGCTGGTGGAATTACACTGAAACATTCTTTGATTTGCTTGTATAAATATAAACTACAACTGTCTTCTTGCTGAGGAGCTGAGCATTCCTAATAATAACTACCTTAGAATAAATCATTGATTTTAGGATTGGTCAACGGATTATGGTAAAACATTCCGACACCAAACCAAAGGCTCCCCTGGTGTCTTTCGAAGGTCAAACTTGCTCTCTCTTGTCAGTTTGATTGGCAACCGATGCAGATAAACCATCAGGCATGCACCAGGCTGGTCCATTAATATGGATAGGCCTGAGGCGCATTAGCAACACCCCTGGCTGGAAAGGACATCCAGCAGTAGCCCTACACACACACAAACACACGTTGGGTATATGTTGTGTAATTTGTTAGGTATTACTGCACTGTCGGAGCTAGAAGCACAAGTATTTCGCTACACCGAATTTAATATCTGCTAATTACGTGTATGTGACCAATAAAATTTGATTTGATTTGATCTCAACATGACTGATTAGTGTGAGATTGAGAGTGACCAAAAACGCATTCTGAACAGACAAATTTACCTCGACAGCTCCGTTCTGGCCTCCTAAATGTGCCAGTGTGGCAGGCTAACAAGCCATCACAATCTCACTGAGAGCTTTTAGCCTGATTTATTTCTATATTTATTTTGCTCATCAGTTCTTAAAAATCGACATCTATCAGCCAACACACTTTGGGATGATACCTTCCTCTTAGCTTCTTCTAAATACTTGTCTTTTAATGTTTCTCAATGTTCCATTTTTTTTGCCTTTTGAGCCTATCTTGAGCCACACATTTAGATACTCCTATCATTAGTTGGACTGGCATCCTTGAATATGCAATGTACCTGGTATATGATATGATATATCAGGGGAGATAATATGACATCAGAAGCTCCCTCATTGCTTTCACCCCTGGTTGAGGGCTGGCCCTGATACCTTTGTGGCCGTTCCAGATTGGCTCATCTTGATCAACGGGTGATATAGCAGGTCATTTCACTGAGAGGAAGATCTATTCTTCCTCTACGAGAGCACACATTTCACTAGATGTCTCAGGGCGGCCATGAATCAGTGGGGAGGCTTCGGCCAAGACAAGAGCTAGACGTCCAGGTGTATTAGATTTGACTCCGGCAGACAAAACAAAGAACTTTACCTCTGATTTGTAGCCTAATGTTGCTATTAGACATTTTTGTGTGACTGCCAACACAGGTTGTAATTCAACCGTTTTCTATGGTCTTGGATGGTCTCCTGTTTTCTTCTTTGCTCTGTTTGTAATTCATTACACCACATATCTGAAGTTATTCTGAAAGGTAGCACAGGCCAAGGAGGTAAACTGTGCAGTGCAAGGCTTAAGAGGTAAACTGGAATAGATTTATATTTTATCCCTTGATGTAGGGCCTCATATATTTTCCATAAAAAGGGTATCTGACTATCCACCTCAAGTTAAAACTCAAAAGGCAAGAAAAATAAGGGAAATAGAAGGAGAGAACTGATAGAAGAGGCGACGGGTGTCATGGTTGGTTGACAGAAAGCTGTTGATTTTACAGAGCTGATTGATGAACAGCTCTCTTATTAGCAATCCGTGTAAAAGCCCTCAATGAGATTAAAGATGCAGTCTGGGATTTTAAGCACTTACAAATTCGTAACATTGTACAAATTGGAAGGTGTAACATACAGATGTAGGATCTAAATTTGAGCCAGAAAATGTGAATTATTATGTGTATTATAATTAATGGACATTTTCTAGAGGTTGATACATTTTTCATAAGGGAAAATTAAGTCTGAAATTACAAACTTCAGAAGCATTTTTAAACTGAAAATACACAACAAGAGTTACATTTCCTACAGTGTGATCAAATTCAAATCTCTATATTATACGCTCCGAATGATGTCACCTCCTCAGTCAGTATGTGTTACACCTGTGCTGGTTGCCTTTGTCTGATCTTCCATGTTTTCGTTTTGCTTAACTTTTTGGTTTGCTTCCTGTCTTTCAGTTTTGTGTGGTTTTTAATTTTGTTTGCCTCTTCTTGGGCAAATTTAGTGGGCGCTCATGGCGGGTGTTTTTTTAGGTTACAGTTGTTGTTGCTAGTCAACTTTCAGTGGACACCCCATGAGTGTCTTTCAGAATCCCTCCTAAAACCCCACCTGTTTCGTTTGGTTGTTGTCAGTGACTCTTTGTTAGTTCCCCCTTCCGTTTGAGCGACATTTTTTTTTTTAATTGCTGGGGAGCGTTACACTGGTCTACACGCAATACCCCATAATGTCAAAGTGGAATTCTGTTGAAAAAATATCTTGAACAAATGAATTCAGATTTTAAAAGCTGAAATGTCTTGAGTCAATAAGTACTCAACCACTTTTTTATGGCAAGCTTAAATAAGTTCAGGAGTAAACATTTGCTTAACAAGTCATATAAGTTGCATGGACTCACTCTGTGTGCAATAATAGAGTTTTTTGAATGGCTACCTCGTCTCTGTACCCCACACATACAATTATCTGTAAGGTCACTCAGTCGAGCAGTGAATTTCAAACACTGATTCAACCACAAAAACCAGGGAGGTTTTCCAATGCCTCGCAAAGAAGGGCATCTATTGGTAGATGGAGAAAAAATAAAAGCAGACATTGAATATCCCTTTGAGCATGGTGAAGTTATTAAATACACTTTGGATGGTTTATAAATACACCCAGTCACTACAAAGAAAAAGGCGTCCTTCCTAACTCAGTTGCCGGAGAGGAATGAAACTGCTCAGGGATTTTACCAAGACGCCAATGGTGACTTTAAAACAGTTACAAAGTTTAATGGCTGTGATAGGAGAAAACGGAACTTGAATCAACAACATTGTAGTTACTCCACAATACTAACCTAAATGATGGGGGGGGGGGAGTAGGAAGCCTGTACAGAATACAAATATTCCAAAAGATGCATCCTTTTTGCAATAAGCCACTTAAGTAAAACGGCAGCAAAGTCATTAACTTTATGTCCTGAATACTAATCTTGATGTTTGGGGCAATTCCGATACAACACATATTCATATTTTCAAGCATGGTGGTGGCTGCATCATGTTATGGGTATGCTTGTAATCGGCAAGAACTAGAGTTATATTTAAGATATAAATAAACTGAATAGAGCTAAGCACAGGGAAAAACTGGTTCAGTCTGCTTTCCAACAGACACTGGGAGATTAATTTACCTTACAGCAGGACAATAACCTAAAAAACAAGGCCAAATATACACTGGCGTTGCAGACTAAGACAACATTGAAGGTTCCTGAGTGACCTAGTTCAGTTTTTACTTAAATCGGGTTGAAAATCTATGGCAAGGCTTAAAAAGGTCTAACAATGATCAACAACCAACATTTTTTTTTCAACAACCAACATTTGTTTTAAAGAATACAATCCAGGTGTGCAAAGCTCTTAGAGACTTACCTTGAAAGACTCAAAGCTGTAATCGCTGCCAAAAGTGATTCTAGCATGTATTGACTTGAATGTATTGAATCTAAAAACATGTTTTCACTTTGTCATTATGGGGTATTGTGTGTAGATGGGTGAGAAATTCAGGCTGTAAGACACCAAAATGTAAAATAAGTCAAGAGGCATGAATACTTTCTGAAGACACTCTATGTTCTAAAATCTATACAATGATTGTGTCATGCTTCTGAATTATTGCAGTAACAAAGGCACTTTAAATTCAGTTTGTAGCCTAGGTGATGATGCTTTTTTTGTGCTCCATATGAATATGTACTTAATCTCACTTTTTAATTTGCTCCATACAACCAGAATCATAAAACACGGGACGAGATGTTAAAACTCTCCATTGTGCCAATAGATGGTATGCACTCACATGAGATTTGCCGTGATGTTGACAGAGTGGCATTGGAGGTTTATTTCTTAGACTGGGTTAAGATGTCAATTTTGGGACACATCCTCAGTAGTGTGCCTTCGAATCAGTGGGTGTTTTGGCCTTTAATCACTAAACACCCTCATCAAAGGTGGCCAGCTAAAGGGTGATCAAGCCTTAGCTTGTGTCCAATGCCCAATTAAGATTTCCCATGGGACTATGCAACGCAGGGGCGTCCTCTTCCCTGAGCCAGCCCCACAGCTGACCGCATACCTCATATGCCCTCCTCAAGTTGGAGGGATCTGAGTTGGGTTCTCAGGTGGGGGTGGGGGGGTCATGAAGTTATAGCCCAGCAAGGGTCCTTCCGTTTGATCCAGATCCACTGGCTGCCTCTTTCAGCTGCTTGAGAAACTGCTCTGACGGTCTGCCGCAGAGCCTGTCCATGGATTCCAAGTTCTTTCAGCAACCAGATGGTGGAGGAAGCCACGAATCCTCTGCATCCCACTTCAACTGGCCAGACTTTTGCATTCCAGCCACGCTGAGTTGCGTCTGCTGCCAACTCTGTGTAACGCAGTTTCTTACGCTCGTAGGCCTCTTCAACAGAGTTTTCCCACGAGACTGTGAGCTCTATGATGTACACAGCCTTTCGTGAAGGGGACCAGAGTACCATGTCTGGCCTAAGGTTGGTAGAAGCAATCTCAGGTGGAAAAATGAGTTGCTGGCCAATATTGACAAGCATCTTTCAGTCCCGGGCCATGACTAGGTGTCCAGTTTCTGGCTTCCTAGGAGGATGCTTGGGCATTTTCTGTCCCTCCCGGATGAATGTTGTTGTTTTGACGGGATTGCTTGTTTTTGGAGGTAATGAATTGGTTGCACTCCTCTTGGTCTCAAGTGCTGCAGCCAGGCTCTTGAGGACTTGATTGTGCCTCCAGGTGTAGCGGCCTTGTGAGAGGCTGGTCTTGCAACCTGTCATTATATGCCTGAGAGTCGCTGGAGCTGGGCAGAGGGGATAAGTCCGGTCCTCGCCATACCATTGATGTAGGTTTTTTGGTGATGGAAGCACATCATAAACAGCTCTTATGATGAAGCTGATGTTGCTTGCCTCCATTTGCCAAAGCTCACTGCAGTTGATCTTTCTCCTCTCCAGGCCTTCCCACCGCATTCATTGCCCTTGTTTAGCAAGAGAGACAGCCTTTGCACTTCTTGCAGTCTCCTCCTGTCTGCGCACCTCCTCGATCACCAGCTTCCTGCGTTCAGATGTTGTTGCCTTATGGAACGTTGGTTTGCTTGCTGCCAGGCCAAAGCTGTCACGGTTCATGAATCCACTGCCTCACTCTCTCTTTTCTCTCTCTCTCTCTCTCTCGCTCTCTCTCTCTCTCTCTCCTGTGTTTGTGTGGGCGTGGTTCCCAATCTTGGCCTGATTGTCTGCGCCAGCTGGAATTAATTATCTTCCCCTTTATATGTTCTGTAACCTGTGTTTCTTGTTGTCAGATCGTTGTTTCTTCCCTGAGGTTGTGTCGTGTGTCAGTGCTCATTCTCTCTCAGCCCTTGTGGGGATTATCTGCTGTGCTCCTTCCTACCCAGCCGGACTCACTCCCTTGGATTTCTCAGCACGCTATCATCAGAGGATGTGCCCTAGGCCCTGGGTTGGATTCTGTCTGAGTATATTCTGTCTGTCCTGTGGATACTGTAAACTATTTTCATTAAACCATCGTTGCTTGCATCTTGCATCCGCCTCTGTATTGTGACTGAACGATCTGACCATATCATGGATGCAGCTTGTTCAACGAGTCTGACCAAATTCATTTCCCGCAGTATCACGAGAATGGACCAACAAGAGGAGAACATCTCCAGCACAGGTCGGGCAGTACAAGCCATGGCGACGCAGGTATTCCAGCTGACCCAACAATTACAACATCTGAAGGGTCTCGCTGCGCCACCTACACCGGCAGTTCCACACGCCCCGCCAGAGCTGGATTCTCAGCTAGAGCCACGACTACCGACACCAGAGGGTTATTCAGGTGATCCGGACTATTGTAGAGCTTTTCTTACGAGATGTTCAATGCATTTCTCGTTGCAGCCACGGACCTTCAACCGTGAACAGTCTAAGGTAGCATTCGTACTCACACTGCTATCAGGCAAAGCAGCTCTTTGGGGAACGGCGGTGTGGGCGAACCAGGACCCATGCTGCACCTCTTTCCAGACACTCTCCGAGGAGATGAGAAGGGTCTTCGATCGGGCCGTGGCGGGTAGGGAGGCGGCCAGACTACTCGCTGACCTTCGCCAAGGAGACCGTTCAGTATCGGAATACTCCATCCAATTCCGCACTCTGGCCGCAGAGTGTCAGTGGAACGAGGAGGCGCAGTGGGACATGTTCCTGCATGGGCTGGGGGACCGGATCCAGAAGGAGATCTATGTTCTGGACCTTCCCAGGAGTTTAAATGGACTAGTGGAACTAGCCTTGAGGGTCGATGCTCGTCTGAGTCGTATTGGCCACCGAGCATGCCCTAACAGACCGTATAACGACACGGAGGGCTGGCATACCAGCGGCGGGAACCCGGTCAGTTCAGCCTCCGCTCACGAACCCATGCAGCTGGGGAGAGCTCGCCTTTCCCGGGAGGAGAGGGAGAGGCGGAGATCACAAGGACTCTGTCTCTACTGTGGTAGAGCGGGCCACTTTATCCACTCCTGCCCGGTAAAAGATCAGGCCCGGTAGTAAGTATGAGGCTACTATCGGGTGGTGTCACCACAGAGAAGACCTCATCATCTACTCTCCTCCCGGTAAGACTAAGATGGGCCACCCACACGCACGACACCCAAGCTTTACTGGACTCAGGAGCAGAGGGTAATTTCATGGACTTCAAGCTCGCTCACAAGCTCCAGATTCCTATCACCTCACTCACGCACAAGATTTCCGTCAACGCTCTCAATGGTCAAGAACTCCCCAACATATCTCACACCACTGAACCTATCACACTCATCACTTCTGGCAATCACACTGAGACACTATCATTTCTACTCATGGACTCACCCCTTGCACCATTAGTTCTCGGCCACCCTTGGCTCACCCAACACAACCCCAGAGTTGACTGGGGTCATAACTCTATATCCATGTGGAGTAACAAGTGTCTTGAGTCCTGTTTAGTGTCTGCTTGTTCATCTGTGTCTGATTCTGTGTTTCTAGAGGAGGCAGTGGATTTGTCTAACGTGCCCGTTGAATACCTCGACCTGAAGGAGGTGTTCAGTAAGTCCCGTGCTGCTTCTCTTCCTCCGCATCGTCCCTATGACTGTGCAATAGAATTATTGCCAGGTGAGTCTCCGCCTAAAGGCAAGTTATATTCACTCTCTGTTCCTGAGAGGGAGGCTATGGAGAGATACATCTCTGATTCTCTGGCATCTGGATTCATTCGTCCTTCCTCTTCTCCAGCGAGGGCGGGGTTCTTCTTTGTGGGGAAGAAGGACGGATCTCTGCGTCCTTGCATTGATTACCGTGGGTTGAATAACATCACAGTGAAGAATACCTATCCCTTACCGTTGATGTCCTCAGCCTTTGAAAGGTTACAGGGAGCATCCGTGTTCACTAAGTTGGATTTACGTAATGCATATCATTTGGTTCGCATAAGGAGGGGGGCCGAATGGAAGACCGCGTTTAACACCCCCAGAGGGCACTTTGAATATTTGGTCATGCCTTTTGGGCTATCCAACTCCCCAGCGGTTTTCCAGGCACTCGTCAATGACGTGCTGAGAGATATGATTGATCAGTTCATATATGTTTACCTGGATGACATACTGATTTTTTCTTCTTCTCTCCAGGAACACGTTCAGCACGTCAGACGAGTGCTCCAGAGGTTGTTGGAGAATGGACTTTTTGTCAAGGCGGAGAAATGCATTTTTCATGCACAATCCGTTCCATTCCTAGGTTACATCGTCTCGACTGAAGGTATTCGCATGGATCCGGACAAGATTAAGGCTGTGGTGGAGTGGCCAAGCCCAGATTCCCGTAAGGCCCTACAGAGGTTTCTGGGATTCGCCAATTTCTACCGGCGTTTTGTTCGCAACTTTAGCCAGATAGTCGCTTCCCTTACCGCCTTAACCTCCCCCAGAGTGACGTTCAGGTGGACCGATACAGCCGAGGCTGCATTCGTCAAACTCAAGAGCCGCTTTGTTTCGGCCCCCATCCTCATAGCTCCCGATCCCTCGCGTCAGTTCGTGGTGGAGGTGGACGCTTCAGAGGTGGGGGTAGGTGCGGTACTTTCCCAACGTGCCGCATCTGACAACAAGATGCACCCTTGCGCGTTCCTTTCCCATCGGTTATCACCTGCGGAACGCAACTACGACATTGGCAACAGAGAGTTGTTGGCAGTAAAGTTAGCATTGGAGGAGTGGCGCCATTGGTTAGAGGGTTCGGGGGTACCTTTTATAGTTTGGACCGATCACAAGAATTTGGAATATATCAGAACAGCCAAGAGACTCAACTCCAGGCAGGCGCGGTGGGCACTCTTTTTCGGACGTTTTGACTTCTCTCTCTCGTATCGCCCGGGTTCCAAGAATGTCAAACCCGATTCCCTTTCTCGTATTTTTGACCATTCCGAACGCCCATCCACTCCCGAGTGCATCCTACCCAGGACCCTAGTGGTCTCCACACTTATATGGGAGGTTGAATCGAGGGTCAGAACGGCCTTAGAAGGGGTAACGCCTCCGCCCGGTTGTCCGCCTAATCGGTTGTTTGTGCCGGAGGGGTGTCGGTCCGATGTTATTCGGTGGGGGCATTGCTCCAACGTAGCGTGTCATCCAGGAGTCAGCCGTACTAGCTTTTTAGTGAAGCAACGCTTTTGGTGGCCGCTGATGGCTCGTGACATTCACAGTTTTGTCTTGGCTTGCTCGGTTTGTGCCACTGGGAAGAGTTCTAATCGACCCCCAGATGGGTTACTCCAACCGCTGTCGGTCCCTTCGAGACCCTGGTCCCACATCGCGCTAGATTTTGTTACCGGTCTCCCGCCCTCCCAGGGCAAGACGGTTGTTTTGACTGTGGTGGACCGGTTCTCGAAGGCGGCTCATTTTATTCCCTTGCCTAAATTACCATCTGCCAAGGAAACAGCGGTAACGGTCGTGGATCATGTCTTTCGCTTACATGGCCTGCCGATGGACGTAGTTTCTGACCGTGGGCCCCAATTTGTGTCCAAGTTTTGGCAGGAGTTTTGTAGGTTACTGGGAGCAAGTGTCAGTCTTTCTTCAGGGTTTCATCCCCAGAGCAACGGTCAAACGGAGAGGGCCAACCAAGATTTGGAGAGAGTGTTGCGATGTTTGGTTTCTAAGAACCCCTCTTCCTGGAGTCAACAACTCTCTATGGTTGAGTACGCTCACAATTCGTTGCCAGTGGCAGCCACGGGTCTCTCTCCATTTGAGTGTAGTTTAGGTTACCAGCCACCTATCTTTCCCAGTACAGAGTCCGAGGTCACTGTTCCCTCCGCTCACGCTTTCATCCAGAGGTGCCGTCACGTATGGAGCAGAGCCCGTGAGACTCTCCTCCGGGTGGGGGCGCGCACCAAGGCTAAGGCCGATCGCCACCGGTCGAAGCCTCCGGTAGACGTTGTTGGACAAAGAGTGTGGCTTTCCACGAAGAACATTCCACTCCGATCCGTTTCTAACAAGCTTGCCCCCAAATTTATCGGGCCGTTCAGGGTCACCAGGATCATTAGTCCGGTGGCGGTCCGGCTCAAGTTTCCTCCGGCGTATAGGAGAATTCATCCTACCTTCCATGTGTCCAAGATAAAACCGGTGTTTCAGGCACGCATTAACCCGCCGGTCCCGGTTCCCCCGCCGCCACGACTTGTTGATGGGGAGACCACCTTTTCTGTCAATCGGATTTTGAACTCGAGAAGGAGGGGACGCGGATTCCAGTACCTGGTAGACTGGGAGGGTTACGGTCCGGAGGAGAGAAGTTGGGTACCCGCTAGGGACATTCTGGATCACTCCCTTATCGATGATTTCAATCGACAGGTAATTTTGTCTGGGAACGCCAAGAGGCGTTCCTAGGGGGGGGGGGGTATTGTCACGGTTCATGAATCCACTGCCTCACTCTCTCTTTTCTCTCTCTCTCTCTCTCTCGCTCTCTCTCTCTCTCTCTCCTGTGTTTGTGTGGGCGTGGTTCCCAATCTTGGCCTGATTGTCTGCGCCAGCTGGAATTAATTATCTTCCCCTTTATATGTTCTGTAACCTGTGTTTCTTGTTGTCAGATCGTTGTTTCTTCCCTGAGGTTGTGTCGTGTGTCAGTGCTCATTCTCTCTCAGCCCTTGTGGGGATTATCTGCTGTGCTCCTTCCTACCCAGCCGGACTCACTCCCTTGGATTTCTCAGCACGCTATCATCAGAGGATGTGCCCTAGGCCCTGGGTTGGATTCTGTCTGAGTATATTCTGTCTGTCCTGTGGATACTGTAAACTATTTTCATTAAACCATCGTTGCTTGCATCTTGCATCCGCCTCTGTATTGTGACAAAAGCCTCCTCTTCCATGCTGGATATTGTGCAGCCTTGCTAATGGTCTGGTCTTTGGAGTCCTTCAATGTCATCTGGAGTCTTACTTTAGAGCACTTGTACTCCTCCTTTAGACTTGTAAGAGGTATTTCAAGGACCCCTTTGCCATAGAGGCCGATGTTACTCAGGCATCGTGGGACACCCAGCCATTTCTTCACGTATGAGGTAATGGTTCGCTCCATCTTCTCCACTGTTGTTATTGGGACCTCATAGACGGTGAGTGGCCACATTACCCGGGGGAGAAGTCCAAACTGTAGGCACCAAAGCTTGAGCTTACCAGGCAGTAGGGTCTTGTTGATGTTCTCAAGACCGTCGGCGATGGCCTGCCTTACTTGCTGCACTTGATCTTTATCCCGGAGGCTTTCGTTGTACCATCTACCCAGGCTCTTGACGGGTTGCGCAGACATCGTTGGTATCGGGTCATCTCCAATGCAGAACCTCACATCTTTAAGCTGTCCCTTGACTATGGAGATGCTTCGAGATTTGCTTGGCTTGATTTTCATCCGGGCCCACTTAATGTTATCCTGCAGTTTTGCAAGTAGCCGCCTGGTGCATGCAAATCAGTCTCAAAAACTTCTTAATTAAGGCTTGGGGGCAGTATTTCAACGTCTGGATGAGAAGCGTGCCCAAAGTAAACTGCCTGTTACCCAGGCCCAGAAGCTAGGAAATGCATATAATTGGTAGATTTGGATAGAAAACACTCTAAAATTTCCACGACTGTCAAAATTATGTCTGTGAGTATAACAGAACTGATATGGCAGGCAAAAACCTGAGGGAAATCTTTCCAGGAAGTGGGATTTTTTTTATTTGGGTAGTTTTCAATTGAATGCCTATAGAGTATATAATGGGTTAGAACCCAGATTGCAGTTCCTATGGCTTCCACTAGATGTCAACAGTCTTTAGACATTGTTTCAGGCTTGTTTTCTGAAAAATGAAGAAGAATGAGACCTTTCTGTCAGTGGACCGTAGAATCATGCAGTGCTGGTTTGCGAGCGTGACCGGGTGAGCCCTTCGTTGTCTTTCCTTTCTATTGAATACTCTATTGTCCGGTTGAAGTATTATCGATTATTTAGACAATTGTTACATTCAGGAATTCATGGAATCAACCCATTGACCTGCACAGTACGGAGGCCGGCTAACGATTCATCAGAGGACAAATCAAGTGAGGTAGAGCTGTTATTATCAGGTGTTTATAACCCCAGTCCACCAAGCGTGCTGTGTGAAGTCTCTGTAAATAGATACAGTAAGTCTTCACACATCTCTCCATGCTCCCCCTCTGATCTCCACATTATCCCCCTCACCACACCAATGCCCCTGAGAGGGGCTTGACAAGAAGATTCACTGTACTCCATGTTGCTGAAGGACTTCACGGCAGCGGGGGCCGGTCAGTCAGTGATTCATGGTAAGGCTATTGCTTCTAGAGGCATGGGTATTGATTTGATAAACCCACCCTAGAACCCATACGGCCAGAACGGGTCACAGCACAAGTTATGTGGGGTTTTGTCTTCTGTGGGGCTATTTCCTTTCTAAGAAATGGTGATTATATATAACGCAACACACACAAAACATCTGAAAAATAAGTTTCCTTTGCAGACTGAAAATATAATGTGGAACTGAGCTTTTTCAAAGATTGGAAAACCCTCCTGGTTTTAATGGCTGGCTATGTAAGCTGATATACTGCATTTATGGTCTCTCCTAAAAGGATTCAAAGAAATCTCCTTGAGCCAGACTAACGCAGGGAAGGTTGCACGGCAGAAAATATACACTGTGTCAGGTGGATCTCTCCACTCGCTGAAGGATGGAGGGGTTTACAAACAAAGATGAGCAAGTTAGACAAAATGTCCTGTTCAGTTAAATGTTGATCCTGAACAAAAGCGAAGGCACAGCAATTCAATGAGTAAAATGATTGATGGACACACACAGCTTTGAAGTATGAATGAAATCAGCTGCATGACCAACACAGAAATGGACAGGGCATTACATAGTTTCACATTTCAAGTTTTTATTAGTCGTATGTACGGTATACACCGTCCAACAAAACTTACTTGCAGGTTCCTTCTCGACAATGCAACCACAATAATAAATAATAAAAGATGAGAATATGAGAATATGAACATAAAGTAAATGGCTCAGTAGAATATAATATATATTTTAGCATAAGTATAATACAGGAAGGAACAATTTGTAGTGCAATATTTTCACATCTATCATGAAGGGCTGATTGGGTGCAAATGTTTAAATTGTGTAGTATTAGCAATAGCAAATTAGAGTCTGGTAGCAGCAGTTAGAGTGAGTGAGTTCCAGTGTTCAGCAGTCTAATGGCTTGTAGACAAAAACTGTCTCTGAGCCTGTTGTATATCAGACCTCCTGCTCCAATACCGTCTGCCGGACGGTAAGGAAGAGAACAGCTCATGGCTGGGGTGTGTAGGATCCGTGATGATGCCGTGTGACTTCCTCTGACACCTGTTCAAGTACATGTCCTGGATGGGTGGGAACACAGCCCCAGTGATGTGCTGGGCCATCTTCACCACCCCGCTGGAGAGCCTTGCGGTCGTGGATGGAGCAACTCCTGTTCCAGGCCGTGATGCGGCTGGTCAGGGCGCTCTTGATCGTGCAGCGGTAGTATTTGGAGAGGAATTGGCAGAATTTCTTCAGCCGCCTAAGGAAGTCGAGGCGCCTTTGCGGCCTCTTGACAAGAGTTGATGGTCCATGACAAGTCGTCAGTGATGTGGACACAGAGGAACTTAAAACTGCTGATTCTCTCTACTGCAGTCAAGTTGATGTGGATTGTGGTGTGATCCCTCCTCTGCTTCCTGAAGTCAACAATCAACTCCTTTGTTTTGCTGACGTTGAGGGAGAGGTTGTTGTCCTGGCACCACAATGCCAGTTCACTTACCTCTTCCCTATAGGCTGATTCGTCATTGTTGGTTATCAGGCCTTCAACCGTGGTGTCGTCAGCAACTTGATAATGGAGTTGGTGTCATGCAAAGCCACGCAGTCGTGGGTGAACAGGGAGTACAGCAGAGGGCTAAGGACACATCCCTGGGGGCCCCCTGTGTTAAAAGTCAGTTTGGAAGAGGTGTTGTTGTCAACACTCTGTGCCAGTGGGAAACTCACTACACTGGGCATCTCCCCTGTTGAGAAGGCACAGTATGATGAAACTCTTTAATACCCACAGTGGAATCAAAGAGTTACCAACCAATTCAAGGGCTTTATTGGCATGGAAAACATATGTTAACATTGCCAAAGCAAGTGAAGTAGATAATAAACAAAAGTGAAATAAACAATAAAAATGAAAAGTAAATATTACACTCACACTCATTATCTATGGACATCCGTGTGAGAAGCTTGTTATCTGATAGTCATCAAAGGGTTTACTTCAACATGTGAGTTTTGGAAACAATCCAGAAGCTTCTCTGTTTTGCATTCATTTAACATGACCTGATTTTCCCAGCACATTTCGAAACAGTCAATATTTCACGAGAGTGATGAGAGAGGATCAGAGAGACATATTTACAATATTGCAATGGTGCTGGGTACAAGCCTGATATAGAAACAAACAAAAAGTGCTGCTTTGCATTTAGTTCTATTAGGAGACAAATATTTCTTTAGCATTTTGATGACTTGTTGTTATGATGTTGTCCTGTTATATTTCACCGAGCACATGTCCCCCACCAGTGTAAATATGTATATAGTATTTATTATTATGGGGTGGCAGGTAGCCTAGTGGGTAGAGTGTTGGACTAGTAACCGAAAGGTTGCAAGTTCGAGTCCCTGAGCTGACAAGGTAAAAAAATCTGTTGTTCTGCCCATGAACAAAGCAGTGTCTTAAGTCATCATTGAAAATAAGATTTTGTTCTTAACTGACTTGCTTAGTTAAATAAATAAATATTATTACTGTTTCACTTCTTACATCCCCCTTGCTGCTCCCCCTATGCACATTCCCCAACGGATTCTTACCCTGCCCCTGCAGTTGTAAATGTGCATAGATTATTACTATTATTATAATAATTACTATCTTTATTTTGTCTCATTCACTTCTCTTATTTATTTTACTTTTTCATTGATCTGCTCTGTTGGAACCCAGAGCATAAGATTTTCGCTGTACCCTTCAATTACAACTGCATCCCTGTACATGTGACTAATAAACTCTAACTATCAAGAGTAGACTGTGTTTCTGCTCTCTTTGTTTGGCTTATTGTTGGAGGGGTCAGACTGTTTAGCCTCCCTGTTAAGTGGTACCATTACTTCCCAGCAATGACAATTGCCACTCTGCAAAGGACAAGAACTGTAATTATAAAGGTGAAAAACTCTAGACAGATGATAAATAAATGTTCTCTCTCATGGCTGAGTAACATTACAGCAGAAACAGCATACATCTCTTGATACAAGCTTCTCCAGTTATCCTCCTCCAGGATTTCCTGTTGGCTGGATATCTTAAACTCAGTAAATAAAGAAACATCTTCTCAACTGTCATCTGTGTTTATTTTCAGCAAATTTAACATGTGCAAATATTTATATGAACATAACAAGATTCAACAACTGAGACATAAACTGAACAAGTTCCACAGACATGTGACTAACATAAATTGAATAATGTGTCCCTGAACAAAGTGGTGGGGGGGGGTCAACATCAAAAGTAACAGTCAGTATCTGGTGTGGCCACCAGCTGCATTAAGTACTGCAGTGGATCTCCTCCTCATGGACTGCACCAGATTAGCCAGTTCTTGCTGTGAGATGTTACCCCACTCTTCCACCAAGGCACCTGCAAGTTCCCGGACATTTCTGGGGGAAATGGCCCTAGCCCTCACCCTCCGATCCAACAGGTCCCAGACGTGCTCAATGGGATTGAGATCCGGGCCCTTCGCTGGCCATGGCAGAACACTGACATTCCTGTCTTGCAGGAAATCACGCACAGTACGAGCAGTATGGCTGGTGGCATTGTCATGCTGGAGGGTCATGTCAGGATGAGCCTGCAGGAAGGGTACCACATGAGAGAGGAGGATGTCTTCCCTGTAACGCACAGAGTTGAGATTGCCTGCAATGACAACAAGCTCAGTCCGATGATGCTGTGACACACCGCCCCAGACCATGACGGACCCTCAACCTCCAAATCGATCCCGCTCCAGAGTACAGGCCTCTGTGTAACGCTCATTCCTTAGACGATAAACGCGAATCCGACCATCACCCCTGGTGAGACAAAACCGCGACTCGTCAGTGAAGAGCAATTATTGCCAGTCCTGTCTGGTCCGACGGTGGGTTTGTGCCCATAGGCGACGTTGTTGTCGGTGATGTCTGGTAAGGACCTGCCTTACAACAGGCCTACAAACCCTCAGACCAGCCTCTCTCAGTCTATTGCGGAAAGTCTGAGCACTGATGGAGGGATTGTGCGTTCCTGGTGTAACTCGAGCAGTTTTTGTTGCCATCCTGTACCTGTCTCGCAGTTGTGATGTTCGGATGTACCGATCCTGTGCAGGTGTTGTTATACCTGGTCTGCCACTGCGAGGACGATCAGCTGTCCGTTTTGTCTCCCTGTAGCGCTGTCTTAGGCATCTCACAGTATGGACATTGCAATTTATTGCCCTGGCCGCATCTGCAGTCCTCATGCCTCCTTGCAGCATGCCTAAGGCACGTTCACGCAGATGAGTGGGGACCCTGGGCATCTTTCTTTTGTTGTTTGTCAGAGTCAGTAGAAAGGCCTCTTTAGTGTCATCTTTAGTGTTTTCATAACTGTGACCTTAATTGCCTACCGTCTGTAAGCTGTTAGTGTCTTAACGACCGTTCCACAGGTGCATGTTCATTAATTGTTTATGGTTCATTGAACAAGCATGGGAACAGTGTTTAAACCCTTTACAATGAAGATCTGTGAAGTTATTTCGATTTTTACGAATTATCTTTGAAAGACAGTGTCCTGAAAAAGGGCAATTTCTTTTGTTACTGAGTTTACTGTACTTCCCTCAAATCCAAGATGGTGTAGCAGTCACCTTTGTCTTCGTCTTGTCGTGTCCCATGTATATATATTTTTTCTTTGCATATATTTCGTATATATATTTTTAAATATTTTTTAAACCTCAACTTCAACATACTCTCCTGCAACACACCTCACCCAATGTGGTATGGATCTGCTATTTTCTTTACTTTATAACCGGAACCCTCAACAGAAGCTATCCAGCTAACTAGCTACTATCTAGTAGTCAGCTAGCCACTGCTAGCGGTCATCAGCTAACCTTTAGCCTGGACAACTCCTGCCAGTCTGCACAGCACGATATAACCCAGAGCATACTGGACTCTTTTCCCCCACATCTCCGGAATCCCACCGCAAGCTCTGAACCTTTTCACCTGGATCCCTGGAGCTAGCTAGCTGCTATCCGAGTGGCTACTCCTGGCTAATGTCTCTGTCTGGAGCTAGCCTATGCTAGGCCCATCTCCCGGCTGGCTGAAGAGGTCCATCAGCCACTCCTTGGGTTACAATACCAATTGGTATTGCCAATTGGCCTGGATCCCTTTTACTGCCGATACGGAGCCCCGCCGATCCTTCACGACTGGTCTACCAACGTAATCCACCCGAAGGGGTTTTTAGCAGGCTCCTCCGTCGCGACATCCCCTGAATGCCCATCTGCTAGCCTGCTAGCCCCGGCTCGCTAGCTGTCTGAATTGCCGTGTCTCCAGCCCGCCTAGCTACTCACTAGACCCCATGATCACTCGGCTACGCATTCCTCTCCCTAATGTCAATATGCCTTGTCCATTGCTGTTTTGATTTGTGATTATTGTCTTATTTCACTCTAGAGCCTCCAGCCCTGCTCAATATGCCTTAGCTAACCCTTTTTTCCTCCTCCTACACACGCGGTGACCTCGCCTGGTTTAAATGGTGTCTCTAGAGACAATACCTCTCTCATCGTCGTTCAATGCCAAGGTTTACCTCCACTGTATTCACATCCTACCATACCCTTGTCTGTACATTATGCCTTGAATCTATTCTTCCGTGCCCAGAAACCTGCTCCTTTTACTCTCTGTTCCGAACGCACTAGACGACCAGTTCTTATAGCCTTTAGCCGTACCCTTATCCTATTCCTCCTCTGTAACTCTGGTGATGTAGAAGTTAATCCAGGCCCTGCAATGCCTAGCTCCACTCCCATTCCCCAGGGGCGCTCATTTGTTGACTTCTGTAATCGTAAAAGCCTTGGTTTCATGCATGTTAACATTAGCAGCCTCCTCCCTAAGTTTGTTTTATTCACTGCTTTAGCACACTCTGCCAAACCGGATGTCCTAGCTGTGTCTGAATCCTGGCTTAGGAGGGCCACCAAAAACCCTGAAATTTCCATCCCTAATTATAACATTTTCCGTCAAGACAGAACTGCCAAAGGGGGCGGAGTTGCAATCTACTGCAGAGATAGCCTGTAGAGTTCTGTCATACTATCCAGGTCTGTGCCCAAACAATTTGAGCTTCTACTTTTAAAAATCCACCTTTCCAGAAACAAGTCTCTCACCGTTTGCCACTTGCTATATACCACCTTCTGCCCCCAGCTGTGCCCTGGACACCATATGTGAATTCATTGCCCCCATCTATCGTCAGAGCCCGTACTGTTAGGTGACCTAAACTGGGACATGCTTAAAGGCTAGGGGGTGCTGTTGTCACTATTTATGGTAATCGTGTAATTTTTTAAACGGCTTCCTACAAAATTCTTGATCGTACAATATGCATATTATTATTATTATTGGATAGGAAGCAGTCTATAGTTTCTATAGGAGTTGAAATTTTGTCTCTAAGTTGAACAGAACTCATTCTACAGCAATTTCCCTGACATGGAGTCAGATTTCAGAAATGTTGGCCCCTGTTCTGGAGTCAGTTTTAAGGCCAATGTTATTCCTATGAGTATACGGACACTGCTTACGTCTTCCCCTGGATGCCTTTACGTGATGACGATTTGAATGGGGTCGATTGCGCAATCACAGGCACTATAAATAAAAAAAACCTGTAGCTAAGAACTCTTTTCTTGCTGCGTCATGTGCGCGGCGGCCACCGACCCGCACTTGTTCCAAGCATTAGTGTAGGGAGTAATATTACTCTGGTCATGTTTCTACTCGTTATAGGAGTTAAAAACATCATAAGGTAGTTAATTTAAAGCGTTTTATAGCAATTTATATCCGTTTAGTGCGATTTTGGGACATTTATTTCTGAAACGCTGTGAATCTCTGGGCACGCTTCCAGTTCATGCCGAACGCAGTTGGCATTTCCACATGGCAAGAGGACAGCTTTCCACCAAAAGACGATTAGACCCAAGAAAGGATCCTTTGCCCAAGATACTGATGGAAGAACAGCTCAAAGTAGGAACAATTTATTATGATAAATCGTGTTTCTGTCGAAAAATGTTAGTGGCTTTGGACGCCATCTTTTTTGACGTAGCTTCGCTTGGCGCAAACTGTATTGAAAAGTAAGGATAATTTAAAAAATGTAATTCCGCGATTGTATTAAGAATTAAATTGTCTATCAATCGCTGTCCACCCTATATTTTTTTGTCACGTTTATGAGTATTTATGTATACGAGTAGATCACTGTCTAATATGGCGCACGAACATTTTCTCACCAGCTGGGCTACTTTTCCCATTGTCTAACCATGATTTTGGTGGCTAAATATGCACATTTTCGAACAAACTGTATATGTATGTTGTAATGTGATGTTACAGGGGTGTCATCTGAAGAATTCTGAGAAGGTTAGTGAAAAAAATAATATATTTTGGCGATGTTTACGTTATCGCTCTCTTTGGCTAGAATCAATGCTGGGGTAATGTTTGCACATGTGCTATGCTAATATAACGATTTATTGTGTTTTCGCTGTAAGACACTTAGAAAATCTGAAATATTGTCTGTATTCACAGGATCTGTGTCTTTCGATTAGTGTATGCTGTGTATTTTTACGAAATGTTTGATGATTAGTAGTTAGGTAAACACGTTGCTCATTGTAATTATTCTAGTCCATTTGTGACGGTGGGTGCAATTGTAAACTATGCCATCTACCTGAAATATGCACATTTTTCTAACAAAACCTATCCTATACCATAAATATGTTATCAGACTGTCATCTGATGAGTTTTTTTCTTGGTTAGGGGCTATAAATATCTTAGTTTAGCCGAATTGGTGATAGCTACTGGTGTTGGTGGACAAATAAAAGATGGTGGATTATGCTAATGTGTTTTTAGCTAATAGATTTACATCTTTACATATTGTGTCTTCCCTGTAAAACATTTTAAAAATCGGACATGTTGGCTGGATTCACAAGATCTGTGTCTTTCATTAGCTGTATTGGACTTTAATGTGTGAAAGTTAAATATTTAAAAAATTTATCTTTTTTGAATTTTGCGGCTCTGCCTTTTCAGTGGGGGTGGGGGGGGGGGTGTGCCGCTAGCGGAACGTGTGTCCTTGAAAGGTTCACCCCGGCCGTCCTACAATCTAAGCTAGATGCTCTCAATCTCACACAAATGATCAATGAACCTACCAGGTACAACCCCAAATCCGTAAACACGGGCACCCACATAGATATCATCCTAACCAATCTGACCTCTAAATACACCTCTGCTGTCTTCAACCAGGATCTCAGCGATCACTGCATCATTGCCTGCGTCCGAAATGCGTCTGCGGTCAAACGACCACCCCTCATCACTGTCAAACTCTCCCTAAAACACTTCAGCAAGCAGGCCTTTCTAATCGACCTGGCCCGGGTATCCTGGAAGGATATTGACCTCATTCTGTTAGTAGAGGATGCCTGGTTATTATTTAAAAGTGCTTTCCTCACCATCTTAAATAAGTATGGCCCATTCAAAAAATGTAGAACCAAGAACAGATATAGCCCTTGGTTCACTCCAGACCTGACTGCCCTTGACCAGCACAAAAACATCCTGTGGCATACTGCATTAGCATCTAATAGCCCCCACGATATGCAACTTTTCAGGGAAATTAGGATCTAATGTACACAAGCAGTTAGGAAAGCAAAGGCTAGCTTTTTCAAACAGAAATTTGCATCCTGTAGCACAAACTCCAAAAAGTTCTCCTCCCAGCTGCCCACTGCAAAGAGGCTAGGAAACACGGTCACCGCCAGATAAATCCACGATAATAGAAGAAAAAAAATCAGCCGGGCTAGACAATCTGGACCCTCTCTTTCTAAAATGATCTGCCGAAATTGTTGCAACCCCTATTACCAGCCTGTTCAACCTCTCTTTCGTATCATCTGAGATCACTCGTCTGAGATCCCCCTCTTCAAAGGGGCAGACACTCTAGCCCCAAACTGCTACAGACCTATATCTATCCTACCCTGCCTTTCTAAGGTCTTAGAAAGCCAAGTTAACAAACAGATCACCGACCTCTTCGAATCCCACCGTACCTTCTCCGCTATGCAATCTGGTTTCCGAGCTGTTCATGGGTGTCTGGTTAGATTGTAAACTCTCCTTCCAAACTCACATTAACCTTTTACGGGGGCAGCCCGACACCGGTACACTTATGACAACATCCAGCTCAAAGTGCAGGGCGCGAAATTCAAAATCATTTTTTTTTAAATATTTAACTTTCACACATTAACAAGTCCAAGACACCAGATGAAAGGTGCACATCTTGTGAATCAAGCCAACATGTCCGATTTTTAAAATGTTTTACAGGGAAGACAAAATATGTAAATCTATTAGCTAACCACGTTAGCAAAAGACACAACTTTTCTAACTCCATCAGTTTCTTACTCCATCAGGTGCTATCACAAATTCGACCAAATAAAGATATAAATAGCCACTAACCAAGAAACAAATTCATCAGATGACAGTCTGATAACATATTTATTGTATAGCATATGTTTTGTTCGAAAAATGTGCATATTTCATGTATAAACCATAGTTTACATTTCAGCTACAATCCGAAATTGCACCAAAAGCAGCCATAATATTTACAGACACCAACGTCAAATAGCTAATTACTCATCATAAAACATTTCTGAAAAATACATAGTCTGCAGCAATTGAAAGACAGGCATCTTGTGATTCCAAACAATATTTCCGATTTATTAAATGTTTTACAGCGAAAACAAAATGTATCGCTATATTAGCGTAGCTACAATAGACAGACACAATTGGGCGCCCACGGCCAGTTCACATGCACGACAAATATATGAAATAACATCATAAAATGGGTCTTACTTTTGCTGATCTTTCATCAGAATGTTGAAGAAGGTGTCCTCCGTCCAGATGAGTCTTTGTTTTCGATTCAGAATGGCAAATTTCCCTCTTCAATTAGCATTGGCACTAGCCGAGTGGCATAAATTTCTCCAACGTAAACACAGTCAGAGGACGGAACACGGCAAAACTCCCAAATAGAGTTTCAATAATCTGATTAAACTATATTGAAAAAACATACATTACGATGATATGGTCACATGTATCAAAAAAAATTCGAGCCGGAGATGTTAGCCGTTCGATACGAAGGCAAAACAGAAGTCAATCCCACTTCCTTCAGAGTACCGGAAGTGGACGGTCACGTCAAAGAAATAGGTTTTTTTCCACCACAGAACAAGATGAGCACAAAAATGTCTTCTCTGACATCCTCTTTACACCAATAGGAAGGCGTATAGAGTCTAAGTAGACTCCTAAGTGTCAAGACCATGTATAGGCATCAAGTTGAAAAGAGCATCGATTTCTGACATTTCACTTCCTGGTTAGGAAAAGTGCTGCAGAAGGACTTCTGTTTCACTCAGAGAAATAATTCCAACTCTTTTAGAAACTAGAAAGTGTTTTCTATCCAAAAAGAATAATAATATTCATATTGTACGAGCAAGATTTGAGTAGGAGGCCGTTTGAAATGGGCACGATTTCACTGGCTACTCAACACTTTGCCTTGCAGCCATAAGAAGTTTTAAGCATCTCTAAATCAAAATTAAATCTAGAATCGGCTTCCTATTTCTCAAAACAAAGCACCCTTCACTCATGCTGCCAAACATGCCCTCGTAAAACTGACTATCCTACCAATCCTACTACCCACCACTGCGACCTGTATGCTCTTGTTGGCTGGCCCTCGCTTCATATTCGTCGCCAAACCCACTGGCTCCAGGTCATCTATAAGTCTTTGCTAGGTAAAGCCCCGCCTTATCTCAGCTCACTGGTCACCATAGCAGCACCCACCCGTAGCATGTGCGCCAGCAGGTATATTTCACTGGTCACCCCCAAAGCCAATTCGTCCTTTGGCTGCCTTTACTTCCAGTTCTCTGCTGCCAATGACTGGAACGAATTGCAAAAATCACTGAAGCTGGAGACTCATATCTCCCTCTCTAACTTCAAGCACCAGCTGTCAGAGCATCTCACAGATCACTGCACCTATACATAGCACATCTTTAAATTGCCCATCCAACTACCTCATCCCCATACTGTTATTTTTTGTTGCTCCTTTGCACCCCAGTATCTCGACTTTCACATTCATCTTCTGCACATCTATCCCTCCAGTGTTTAATTGCTAAAGGCCAGGTCGCAGTTGTAAATGAGAACTTGTTCTCAACTGGCCTACCTGGTTAAATAAAGGTAAATAAAAAAATAAAAAAATATGCATTACATGTAGGGCTCCCTATATGCTCTGGGCTGGTCCTGCCTCTTGCCTCTCTCTGACTGACACTGTCCTTTATCAGGGAGGGCAATGCAAATAGTCTGAGTAGCCATTTGATTAGCTATTCAGGAGTCTTATGGCTTGGGGGTATAAGCTCTTGGAGCCTCTTGGACTTAGACTTGACACTCAGGTACCGCTTGTGGTGCTGTAGCAGAGCGGACAGTCTATGACTAGGGTGGCTGGAGTCTTTGACAATGTTTAAGGCTTTCCTCTTACACCACCTGGTATAGAGGTCCTGGATGACAGGAAGTTTGGCCCCGGTGATGTACTGGGCAGTACGCACTACCCTCTGTAGTGCCTTGCGGTCGGAGGCCGAGCAGTTGCCATACCAGACAATGATGCAACCCGTCAGGATGCTCTCAATGGTGCAGCTGTAAAACCTTTTGAGGATCTGAGGACCCATGCCATATCTTCTCTGTCTCCTGAGGGGGAATAGGTTTTGATGTGCCCTCTTCATGACTGTCTTGGTGTGCTTGGACCATGTTTGTTTGTTGGTGATGTGGATGCCAAGGAACTTGAAGCTGTCAACCTGCTCCACTATAGCCCGTCGATGAAAATGGGGGTGTGCTCGGTCCTCCTTTTCCTGTGGTCCACGATCATCTCCTTTGTCTTGATCACGTTGAGGGTGAGGTTGCTGTCCTTGCACCACACGGTCAGGTCGCTTACCTCCTCCCTATAGGGTGTCTCATCATTGTCTGTGGTTAGGCCTACTGTACCACTGTTGTGTCATCAGCAAACGTAATGATGGTGTTGGAGTTGTGCCTGGCTAGGCAGGCATGAGTGAACAGGGAGTACAGGAGGGGACTGAGCACGCACCCCTGAGGGGCCCTCGTGTTGAGGATCAGTGTGGTGGATGTGTTGTTACCTACCCTTACCACCTGGGGACGATCTGTCAGGAAGTCCAGGATCCAGTTGCAGTGGGAGGTGTTTAGTCCCAGGGTTCTTAGCTTAGTGATGAGCTTTGAGGGCACTATGGTGTTAAACGCTGACCTGTAGTCAATGAATAGCACTCTCAAATAGGTGTTCCTTCTGTCCAGGTGTGGAGTGCAATAGAGATTGCATCATCTGTGGATCTGTTGGTGCGGTATGCAAATTGGAGTGGGTCTAGGTTTTTTGGGATAATGGTGTTGATGTGAGCCATGACCAGCCTTTCAAAGCATTTCATGGCTATAGACGTGAGTGCTACGGGTTGGTAGTCTTTTAGGCAGGTTACCTTAGTGTTTTTGGGCACAGGGACTATGGTGGTCTCCTTGAAACATGTTGGTATTACATACTCAGACAGGGAGAGGTTGAAAATGTCAGTGAAGACACTTACCAGTTGGTCAGCGCATGCTCGGAGTACATGTCTGATAATCCGTCTGGCCTTGCGTCGTTGTGAATGTTGACCTGTTTAAAGGTCTTACATCGGCTGCGGAGAACGTGATCATACAGTCGTCCGGAACAGCTGATGCTCTCATGCATGTTTCAGTGTTACTTGCCTCGAAGCGAGCATAGTTATTTAGCTCGTCTGGTAGGCTCGTGTCACTGGGCAGCTCTCGACTGTGCTTCCCTTTGTAATCTGTAATAGTTTGCAGGCCCTGCCACATCCGACGAGCGTCAGAGCCGGTGTAGTATGATTCGATCTTATATTGACGCTTTGCCTGTAGTTTCTCATCACTCAGTCACTGTGCAGGTACCACCCACACGCCAAACCACTTTTATGCACACATCAAGATGATAGCAGTGCCATATGTTCCCATCTTTCCTCTTTAAAAAGGTTCCCCTTCACTTCATCTTCAGGACAATTTAAACTTGCAGTGTATTTGAGGTTTAAAAGGGCTTCTGAAGTTTGTCATTTCCACATTTGTGACACGATTTTCCTTTACAATTTTTTAAATCAACCCCTACAAAAATGTCCATTAATTAAAATCCTCATAATAATTCACATTTCCTGTTGCTGCAGGATTGTTTTCCTTCTGTGGCAAACTGGCTCAAATTAAGATCCTACATCTGTACATCCATGTCTGTTGGGTGGCGTCTAAATCACCTTCCACTTGACGTCTAATATGGATGGCAAGGGGCTTTCTGTGCATTCTGTAGCATGGTGCTGTGCATTACATTAGCTCTCCTGGGAAGAGAAGCACTTACAGCCTCAATTCACTTACAGGGCACATGTGTCACATCATAAATCAGAGACCTGTAGAGAGATGACAGAGTGCTATTTACAATGCCCATGCCATACCCCGCCCAGTTAAACAGACAGCAAGGACCTCTCATGGTGGGGTGGGAATAACGTCCACTGCTTCTGAGATTCAATCCAAAGCCATCCATTGCGTGTGTGTGCAGGTGTGTGTGCATGTGTGACTGCACGTATGTGTGTTGTGTGTGATTCATTTCCATTTGCAACGGAGATTAGATTATAACTCTCTCTGGGATGCAAATTAACTGTGGGGAATCGAGGAGGAGGAGAAGAGAGAGGGAGAGGGAGGGTGTGGGGAGAGAGAGACAAAGATAAAGAATGAGAGGGGAAAGAGAGAGAGAGAGAGAGAGACAGCTGTGATAGAGAGTGAGATAGAAACAGATAACTAATTCACACAGGATTCACAGTATGTTGCCTGACGAAGAAAAAAAAGAAGCTGGGCAATGTTTATATAATCCCCCATTTATTTGTTTATACTTTTTCATACTGACAAGGACGATGTCGGACAACAATAGAATGTTCATGACTTAATATGTGCCAAAGCCAGTAAGATGATTTACATTTTATACTGAGCCATTGACAGGACTTTAAAATATAATACCGCATTCATGACTACCTCGTTTGGTGGAAATAAAAGTCCAGGCTTTGTTACTGGCAATATCTTTCTGATTTAAAGAAAAGGCAGTAAAAAGAAGACGGCATGCTACAGTTGGCGGGTTTTTGCCTTGGTCTTGGTATGAATGGGATAAGAGACAGAGACAGAGGTAACAGCAGCTGACCCTGTGGCTTCTGTTTCAGACAACATGTGATGAGTGCCATAGCTCTCACACTGAAACACACACACAAAAGCAAGGAAACACATACAAAGCAAGACAGAAGCCCCGTGTATACCTGGTGCTAACATGCGTGCCGTGTCTGGAAAATGTCCACATTCGATTTACCCACATTTTCAGACAGGTGTAGATGATTAAAATATGCATTGTGAACTGATTGTGATCCCGATTTCACAAGTGTAAACAGACTAGATCAAGAAAAGATCAGGATGAAGGACGCATGTAAGTGTCAGGTATAAACGGGGCTAAAGAGTCACCCTAGTGTGAACACTGCTCGCTACCCTCCTCTCTCTCTTACTCGCTTGCCGCTCGCTCTCTCTCACTCACTCACGCAGTATCGCTTCATCTCTCTAGCTCTCTCCCTCTCTCTCTCTTTCTCACACTCTATCGCTGAGCTCTAACCGGTTGGATACAGTGCAGAGGACTTGAGGAGAGTGCTCTTTTCTTCTTCTTTGGCATTTCCTTCCTGCCTCTCTCCCTCACGCGCTGTTGATTTAGATCAGGTCCTTAGGGTGAGGATGTATTTGTGTCAAGCTGCTACAAAGGAAGAGTAAACAAAGAGTAAACATTGACTGAACGGAGGAACAGGAAAGACCCTCCTTTATAGGCTCAACAAAGGTGAGTTGAAAAAGCTGGTCTTATAACTAGTAGTTCTCTCTCTCTCTTTCTGCTCTGTGTGGACCTATTTTCTTCACTATAAAAGTGTGTATTGATATCCTTACATTGTCCTTTCCATAGTCATGCAGGAAGACACACATGAGCTTGTATGGTTTTGTGTGATAGTTTATTATAACAATATATAATAATTTATTCAGATTTAATAGCACTATTCATTATATAAAGAAATCTCAAAGAACTGTAAAGTAAACAACAACAAAAAGCAAGCATTTTAAAAACAACATCATCATGTTGAGAAGATCTACAGTCATGAGACTGAAGGATGAGAAAGTTCACACTTTCTACGTCAAACGACACACTGTTTTCATCGTTGAGGGATGCCTGCCTCTTTTGTTGTGAGGACTGAGGAGAGAAGTTACACTCTGGGTTGGGTTGTAAACATCTTATTTTCTGATATCCAGGTGGAGTGTTTTCTCTCTACCATGGTAGCAGAGTGAGCTCAGTGTAAGAAAGGTGAGGGCAGCAAATTCTGTCTCTCAGCTCTCCCTTTACATGTGAGGCAATTAAGGCAGATTGGCATTGGCTGTCGGTGGGTAACTTGGAATCAGGCGCGTGGAGGTGCATTGAGAGGATTTAGAGAGGAGAGGGAGAATCCCTTTGTACATCACATAAAGCCTTCTTCTCACTGACTAATGATTTAGAATTCACACTCTTGTGTGTAAAGAAATTAGTTTAAAAAAAACGTATGGGCTTTGTTTCCCATTGGGCATACACTGGTTGAATAGACGTTGTTTCCACGTCATTTTAATGAAATTGCGTTGAGCCAACATGGAATAGACGTTGAATTGATGTCTGTGCCCAGTGGGTTGCAAGTTTTTGTTTGAGTAAACGTGGCCAGAGGCATCTTGTGTGTGCGTGTGTCTGTGCGTGCACGTGTGCATGTCTGTGATTTGTCTGCGTACAGTATGCGGGTGACACAGTGGCCTTTGGAGTATTTTGAGATAGTGTCCATTAGGGGTAATGCACACAGTGCTGAGCCTTCACATTTAATGACTGCAAACTGGGAAATGATTCAGGCATGGCACTGAGAGCATGTAGCATATTCCCTCTTGAATTTTAGTTGATGAATGCATTTCAGCATGCTTACAGGGTGGTTTTACACAGTAGCTCGCCCGTGGGTCCTTCTCCGAGAACACTGTTCTCTGACGTAGGGAAAGTGATTTAGTGAATGGAAAAGTTTACATTAAATGCTCTGAGGGGGTCTGTGTTGTAAGTGATTATGAATTCACTCGTTTTAATTAAACAAGGGAGAGGATATATAGGAACACACACTCGGTTGGAACATGGGGCAGTATTTCTCAGTGTAAACCAGCGGTGGTCGTTACCGTTTAAGATGAGGGAGGAATATTGTTTTTTATGAGCTTTGCCTTATTTCTATTACAGCATATTGGGTGACTGTCATTCATATTCCATTCACCCAGCTCAATGTAATGTCATGTACCCATCATGAGGTTGCTACAACCTAGCCTATGAATTAAAGTTTACATCGCAGGTGCACAGGTCGAGAATTATGAGTAATCAAGGTGACAGACAGTGACGCATTCAATACCGCCTTGCAAACTCTTGCCTGCATCTAGCTGATCTAGGGTGCAATAATTAGTCCAACAGTTGCAAATGAGAGTTTCCATTGGACAAATTCAGGTATGTTTATCCCCGTTTGCTTCCATTTAAGAACAGTTTTTCAACAGAATCTGCAGAATGAATACACCCCTGATCACACGCAAACACAGTTCACTTTCATAGCAGCCACATACAAACAGCATGATCCCTTTGCTCCACTTTGCTCACTTTGCTCCTCGCAACTATCTGTGCACTCTCCTCTTCCCACCTTTTCCCTTCGCTTGTGGAACTTCAGTGCACAACACATCAGCTGTCTGTGACCAGGCGAAAAAACCTTTCGAAGCCAAACGCACAGCCTCCATTGTTGTCACCTCATAGTCAACATAGCTACGGGATCTAACACACTAGTAAACCCGCTACAAACATGCAGTACAGTTTACAGTCAGAATTAGCAGTTGCACCGGCGGGCCCTGGCGGCAATACATTTATAAAACGAAAAGTTTACCTTGACTTGGAAGAGTTCCAGTGTTGGATAGCAATAGCCAGCTAGCTAACATAACATCCCTCCTTGTTTGAGCCAGGTGTTTGAGTAGGCTAAACTAGCTAGCTGCATTCAGCTAGCTAAGTGAAAGTGAACGTTTAAAAGAATGATGTAAACAGCAGTAGACAGTGCCAGAAGCAGATCCAGCAGATGTACTTCTCAGACTTAAACATGAAAGAACTGGAGGAAGTAGGTCTGATAATGGCTAAAACAAGCTTGGAGTGTCATGACTCTGTTAGTGTCTCACAGGCTGTCACACATCTAACACTGTCTGTCTGGGCAGCTGTTGAGCCCTACAAGGGGAGGTGTCAATTCAAAGCACTAAACATAGCCTCAATCCAATATGGCTATATTAACACAAAAAAAGAATTTGACATTTTAGTCATTTAGCAGACGCTCTTATACAGAGCAACTTACAGTTAGTGAATTCATCTTAAGATAGCTAGGTGAGACAACCACTTATCCCTTATCAGCAAAGAAAAGTGAAAGGTTTATTTAATTGTATAAGCTTTTCATGGTGGGGGGGATAAGACTGGGATGTCTTATTTAAGATAACACAGACAGGTTATCAGCATGCCAAGTCTACAAACAAACCATTTAGATGGTTAGCTAAGAAAAAAACTGTCAATGACTTTAATAAACATCTGTAGTCTAAATTTGCAGAATACCATATAGAATATCAGTCTTATCAAGTTATCTCTGCATAAAGTTCATACGGAGTTCCCCATTTCTGGGCTGGGTCTATGAGTCTCTCTCTCGGTCTCTCTCTGTGTGACTGACGGAGCCAGGCAGGCAGCCTCAGTTCATATACAGCAGTCGGTTCCTTGACGTTGCCTTTGATGCTCCCCCGTATCCAATTCCACTCAACAGATGATCATCTCTAGCAGGAACCTAGCAGGAATATATGTATAATAGACTCTCATCTCATCTGATCCACTCATCAGCTGTATTGTGTATCCTCTGTGTCTGTGGGCCCGCAGGGCCCTGTATTTAAAACCATTAGACGCCAGACGCAGTAAGCTAGCGGTCTATCCTGTTACACTGTCAAGTGTAACATCTGATACTAGGAATAGAGAACTCTATTCATTCAGACACCGTTTACTGCTGTGTATTACCGTGTCTGCTCAATGGATAAAACGATGCACAAGTAAAGCTTGTCGTTGTTGTTTACTCCATATAAGACCACAGTCCATTAATCCATTAAACGCACTCATTAAACTGAAATGTCAATAGTGTTGATTTGTTTGTAGTCACCCTTCAATACAATGTCATTCCATCAGTATACACATTAACATTATTTGTGGGTGGTTGCTTTGTCACCCAACACAAGGGTAGAGTCTCTCTCTCTCTCTCTCTCTCGTTATGTATCTAAGCCTTGCTGAAATGAGAAGCAGGAATAATAAAATAAAGAACATGATGTTGAAATTCAGAGACATTTTCACCCACTGGCAGTTTTGAATACTAATGTGCTGTGTGCTTCTGTGTTAATGCTCTGTGTACAGAAGTGCATCGTTGGGTCAACAGAACATGCATCACATTTTTAAATCCTATACTACCTGGCTATGAAATTATTGACCTATTGATTAACAAGATTTAGAATTACAATAATGGCTGCACTTTGCCAAATGGCGCATATAAACTGTGCAAATATTGGTACTATTGAAGCCTTCTCTGCATTATAACACAATCAGACCGAGAAAGCAATTAATCTGTGATGCTATGGAATCAGCATGCCACTCACCATGCTCCTACCATTGGCAAAATGTCTTGATCCATACTACAAAAACATTTATGGATCCACAGGAGCAGGAACTCAATGTTCTGAAAAGCCCGATGTCTGAATCATGCTCTAATGAATAGCTCAGCTCCCCATCATCAATACTCATTACTTGCTCTACCTGCCTGTGACCAATTGCTGGACTAGTGGATCTGACCTTTGACAGACCAGTGTCACAGTGCACCCTATACATGTCCTACACATGTATTAGAAAACAGATAATGACAGATCAGTAAGGAGGGGAGAGTGGGGAGGCAGGGGTGTGTCTGTCCATATAATAGACTTAAGGTTCACTGACCTATGCTCAGCCAGTAGGTGCATACAGAGGGGAATGCCACCAGATCGAACGAAAAGTGAATGAGGGAGGAATGTCAATGTCTGACACCTGCCGTCCGTGATTACAGGTGAATGTGTTAGCATTACGGCATGAAGTCCCCCTAGCTGCCTCTTTGTCTCAACTTGACCAAGCTTCGGGACAGGATGAACTTTTCACCCCAGATAAAAGGATACTGTCTAAGCTGTGACCCTGATGCCTCTCTAGTGTCTGTCCACATGCAATGTGACAGCCAGGTGACCGAAGAGAATATGTGACCTCACCTCACGTCCACCATCAAAGGTGCCAGCTCATTCCCAAGTATATCATTATCTATATTGGAGAAAATGGACTGACCTCTAAGTCAACATCACTCAGAACACGAGTAGTAATATCCAAGGTTTGGGTTTAAACAAACCATGAGAGAGTGGATGCAATTATCACCCATAACTCACTGTCCTTGCTCAGAGGGACAACATTTCTCTCATTATTTGTTCATTGATGTTCAGTGGGTAACATAATCTTTTTACCCAAGCTGTTCATATCTGCAGTTTAGATTCCAATGCATGAGGCATATTCAGGACTTCCCCCTATTCCCTCTAAGTGTCCGTTGACTGGCGGCAGAGTGACTCACCAGAGCAGTGGGACTGGAACGATAGATTAGTATATAGTTCTCAGGGTTAAAAGTGGAGCAAGGTGTACTTTCCTTCTTTGACAATGTTCTCATCTCCATGTGGTCTGGTGTGAACGTACTGACAGACAGGATGGCACAGGGACAGAGGGAACCACAGATAAAAAAAGGTGCATCCGTAAGAGAGTCGATTTTTGTCTCTTTCTGATCCAGATCCACTGATGTAGCTGGCAGCTGCTTTTCACAATCAAATGAAATTCATGGAAAACTGCACAAAATGACACTGAGACGTCTGTGCATTAAACAAAACATTTGATATTTCTGTTGTAGTAATGTCTGTAGTAATGACTGTAGTTGTGTGTATTGGCCTTGTTGTCTGGGATAATGATCGAGGGAATGTGATTCATTATAAGATCTGTTATTTATGACTCCTGATATCTGGAACAGACAGTATTATAATGAGCCATCTTCCCCACCGTTAATAATAGTAATATGAATAATAATACGAATAATTTGGTGGGTGCTTATATTTGTCCTATTTCGCACATTTACAAGTGTGAATTAATATGCATGTGTGAATTGGAAATGTGTTTTTTGCATATTCCAACTCCCCCTGATACACCTTCGGAGCGTTATCATCCATAATTGTTGCAGAATCCAGTTAGTTTTACACTGAAGTTAAGAAAAACTTGAATTGTTCTTAAAGAAAGTTGAAGCTCATTTACTGCATTTCTATACAATTTAAAAACTCAAAAATACTGTCTGAGAACAGCAACAAAAAAAATCCAAAATTGCCACAAACACTTAGCCTATTAGCTAAACAGTTAACTGCTACACAGTAAGCCACATTAACTCAGCACTTTTTTTTTTTACAGTTTTAAAAGTACATCCTGCAATTCTACACATTTTGCCAGGACTTATGCTATGTTAATATGATATCTGAGTCAGAGAAACTAACAACATCAATGGGGGCCCCTTGGTGGTCAGGGCCCCTGAGCACGTGCCCTGCGTGCCCAGGTCGGTAATTCAGCCATGATTACTAGAAGTTTAGATAGCTGTCTAGACTCATTTACCAATCAAAAATTGTTTTACTGACATGGCCTAATTGAGTGACTGTCAGTGTGTGACATATAACAAGAGGAAAACTGCTGATGCACAACCAAGTTTCAACATTGCACCTCGTGTATTCTACTATTTCAATCAGCCATATTCACAAAATGTTCATGTAATAAGATTTGAGGTTTTACCCCACAACGATGAGATCTCATACCCATTTTGTATGAAATCATGCAACAAGTAATCACAATGGAATTCAGCTAATATCTAAGTGCCTAGTGTAGGGCTCTCCAACCATGTTCATGGAGAGCTACCATCCTGTAGGTTTTCACTCCAACCCCAGTTGTAACTAACCTGATTCAGCTTATCAACTAGTTAATTATTGAAATCAGGTACGCTAGATTATGGTTGGAGAAAAAGGAACAGGGTTGGAGAGCCAAGTGTATATTTGAGAAGGGACAGAATTTTAGTTATAATGATATCGATTTTTGTTAAGAGAGCATGCCAGAATGGAATGGGTCAGTGTGCTTCATCACTGTAGCATGATGAACTACAGTATCTATAATGCTCTGTGAGTATATCCGGTTCATCTTACTAAATACGTTCCTCAAGCTAACACTATGTTGTCCCATCTTCTTATTAATATATGGTGTCAGACGTTTTTTTTTAAACACAGTACGTTACTTTTCTATAAAGTTCCATCACCTCACCTTGATTGAGAAGGTGAACTACAGTGCCTTCAGAAAATATTCACATCCCGGGCCTCCCGGGTGACACAGTGGTCTAAGGCACTGCATCGCAGTGCTAGCTGCGCCACCAGAGTCTCTGGGTTCGCGCCCAGGCTCTGTCGCAGCCGGCCGCGACCGGGAGGTCCGTGGGGCGACGCACAATTGGCATAGCGTCGTCCGGGTTAGGGAGGGTTTGGCCGGTAGGGATATCCTTGTCTCATCGCGCTCCAGCGACTCCTGTGGCGGGCCGGGTGCAGTGCGCGCTAACCAAGGGGGCCAGGTACACGGTGTTTCCTCCGACACATTGGTGCGGCTGGCTTCCGGGTTGGAGGCGCGCTGTGTTAAAGAAGCAGTGCGGCTTGGTTGGGTTGTGCTTTCGACCTTCGTCTCTCCCGAGCCCGTACGGGAGTTGTAGCGATGAGACAAGATAGTAATTACTAGCGATTGGATACCACGAAAATTGGGGAGAAAATGGGATAAAAAAATAATAATAATAATTAAAAAAAGAAAGTATTCACATCCCTTGAATTTTTCCACATTTTGTTGTCTTACGGCCTGATTTTAAAATTGATTAAATTTATATTTTTGGTCATTTGCCTACACACAGTACCCCATGTCAAAGTGGAATTATGTTTTTCAATTTATTTAATTTTACAAATGAATAAAAAATGAAAAGCTGAAATGTCTTCAGTCAATAAGTATTCAACCCCTTTGTTATGGCAAGCCTAACTAGGTTCAGGAGACAACATTTGTTTAACAAGTCACATAAGTTGCATGGAATCACTGTCTGCAATAATAGTGTTTAACATGATTTTTGAATGACTACCTCATCTCTGTACCCCACACATACAATTATCTGTAAGGTTCCTCAGTTGAGCAGTGAATTTCAAACACAGATTCAACCACAAAGACCAGGGAGGTTTTCAAATGCCTCGCAAAGAAGGGCACCTATTGGAAGATGGGTAAAAAACAAACATTGAATATCCCTTTGAGTATGGTGAAGTTATTAATTACATTAGGATTGTGTATCAATATCATACACCCAGTCACTGCAAAGAAAAAGGCGTCCTTCCTAACTCAGTTGCCGGAGAGGAAGGAAACTGCTCAGGGATTTCACCATGAGGCCAATGGTGACTAAAACAGTTACAGAATTTAATGGCTGTGATAGGAGAAAACTGGGGATGGATCAACAACATTGTAGTTACTGCACAACACTAACCTAAATGACAGAGTGAAAAGAAGGAAGCTTGTACTGTAAGGGCTGTCGTTCTCCTCATCCTCGGACGAGGAGAGGAGAGAAGGATCATTGGACCAAAATGCAGCATTAGGGAAATAAGCCATCTCTTTATTCGTAACGACGGCACACGAAAACAAACACTTTTACAAAATTACAAAACAAGAAAACGACGTAGACGAAAAAACCTGAACATGAACTTACTTAACTAAAACGTAAAACTCACGGACAGGAACAGACTACATCGAAACGAAACGAACAACCGAACAGTCCCGTATGGTGCAAGACATAACACAGATACGGAAGACAATCACCCACAAACAAACAGTGAGAACACCCTACCTAAATATGACTCTTAATTAGAGGAAAACGCAAACCACCTGCCTCTAATTAAGAGCCATACCAGGCAACCCAAAACCAACATAGAAACAGAAAACATAGACTGCCCACCCAAAACACACGCTCTGACCATAAACACATACAAAAACAGGTCAGGACCGTTACAGAACCCCCCCCTCAAGGTGCGAACGCCGGGCGCACCAGCACAAAGTCCAGGGGAGGGTCTGGGTGGGCAGTTGACCACGGTGGTGGCTCAGGCTCTGGACGCTGTCCCCACACCACCATAGTCACTCCCCGCTTCTGTCTTCCCCTTCCAATGACCACCCTAAAACTAACATCCCCTAAATGAACGGCCAGCACCGGGAGAAGGGGCAGCACCGGGACAAGGGGCAGCACCGGGACAAGGGGTAGCACCGGGACAAGGGGTAGCACCGGGACAAGGGGTAGCACCGGGACAAGGGGCAGCACCAGGATAAGGGGCAGCACCGGGATAAGGGGCAGCACCGGGATAAGGGGCAGCACCGGGACAAGGGGCAGCACCGGGACAAGGGGCAGCACCGGGATAAGGGGCAGCACCGGGACAAGGGGTAGCACCGGGACAAGGGGCAGCACCAGGATAAGGGGCAGCACCGGGATAAGGGGCAGCACCGGGATAAGGGGCAGCACCGGGACAAGGGGCAGCACCGGGACAAGGGGCAGCACCGGGATAAGGGGCAGCACCGGGACAAGGGGCAGCACCGGGATAAGGGGCAGCACCGGGACAAGGGGCAGGTCCCGGCTGATATACTGACTGGCAGATCCTGACTGAACGGCTCTCGACGCTCATGGCTGGCTGACGGCTCTCGACGCTCATGGCTGGCTGACGGCTCTCGACGCTCATGGCAGGCTGACGGCTCTCGACGCTCATGGCAGGCTGACGGCTCTCGACGCTCATGGCAGGCTGACGGCTCTCGACGCTCATGGCAGGCTGACGGCTCTCGACGCTCATGGCAGGCTGACGGCTCTCGACGCTCATGGCAGGCTGACGGCTCTCGACGCTCATGGCAGGCTGACGGCTCTCGACGCTCATGGCTCTCTGACGGCTCTGGCTGCTCATGGCTCGCTGGTGGCTCTGGCAGATCCTGTCTGGTTGGCGGCTCTGGCAGATCCTGTCTGGTTGGCGGCTCTGGCAGATCCTGTCTGGTTGGCGGCTCTGGCAGATCCTGTCTGGTTGGCGGCTCTGGCAGATCCTGTCTGGCGGGCGGCTCTAGCGGCTCCTGTCTGGCGTGCGGCACTAGCGGCTCCTGTCTGGCAGACGGCTCTGTAGGCTCATGGCAGACGGGCGGCTTAGCAGGCTCATGGCAGACGGGCGGCTTTGCAGGCTCATGGCAGACGGATGGCTCAGATGGCGCTGGGGAGACGGATGGCTCAGATGGCGCTGGGGAGACGGATGGCTCAGATGGCGCTGGGGAGACGGATGGCTCTGGCCGGATACGGCGCACTGTAGACCTGGTGCGTGGTGCCGGAACTGGAGGCACCGGGCTAAGGATAAGCACCTTCCTACTAGTGCGGGGAGCAGGGACAGGGCACACTGTACTCTCAAAGCCCACTCTATACCTGATGCGAGGTACCGGCACTGGTGACACCGGGCTGAGGACAAGCACATCAGGATTAGTAGGGGGAGAAGATACAGTGTGTACAGGGCTCTGGAGACGCACAGGAGGCTTAGTGCGTGGTGCCGGAACTGGAGGCACCGAACTGGATACACGCACTACAGAGAGAGTGCGTGGAGGAGGAACTGGGCTCAGGATACGCACTGGTAGCCTAGTGCGTAGTGTAGGCACTGTAGGTACTAGGCTGGGGCGGGGAGGTGGCGCCGGAAATACCGGACCGTGGAGGCGTACTGGCACTCTTAAGCATTGAGCCTGCCCAACCTTACCTGGTTGAATACTCCCGGTTGCCCGACCAGTGCGGGGAGGTGGAATAACCCGCACCGGCATATGTAGGCGAACCGGGGAAACCATGCGTAAGGCAGGTGCCATGTATGCCGGCCCGAGGAGACGCACTGGAGACCAGACGCGTTGAGCCGGCCTCATGACACCTGGCTTAATACCCAATCTAGCCCTGCCAGTGCGGGGAGGTGGAATAACCCGCACTGGGCTATGCACTCGTACAGGAGACACCGTGCGCTCTACTGCGTAACACGGCGCCTGCCCGTACTCCCGCTCTCCACGGTAAGCCTGGGAAGTGGGCGCAGGTCTCCTACCTGCCCTTGGCCCACTACCTCTTAGCCCCCCCCAAGAAATTTTTGGGTGTTACTTACGGGCTTTTTGGGCTTCCGTGCCAGACGCGTTCCCTCATAACTCCGGTTCCTCTCTCCGGTAGCCTCTGCTCTCAGCAGTGCCTCCAGCTGTTCCCATGGGAGGCGATCCCTACCAGCCAGGATCTCCTCCCATGTGTAGCAACCTTTCCCGTCCAATATATCGTCCCAAGTCCAGGAGTCCTTGTTGCTCTGTCGAGCTTTCCCTTGCCGCTTGGTCCTAGCCTGGTGGGTGATTCTGTAAGGGCTGTCGTTCTCCTCATCCTCGGACGAGGAGAGGAGAGAAGGATCATTGGACCAAAATGCAGCATTAGGGAAATAAGCCATCTCTTTATTCGTAACGACGGCACACGAAAACAAACACTTTTACAAAATTACAAAACAAGAAAACGACGTAGACGAAAAAACCTGAACATGAACTTACTTAACTAAAACGTAAAACTCACGGACAGGAACAGACTACATCGAAACGAAACGAACAACCGAACAGTCCCGTATGGTGCAAGACATAACACAGATACGGAAGACAATCACCCACAAACAAACAGTGAGAACACCCTACCTAAATATGACTCTTAATTAGAGGAAAACGCAAACCACCTGCCTCTAATTAAGAGCCATACCAGGCAACCCAAAACCAACATAGAAACAGAAAACATAGACTGCCCACCCAAAACACACGCCCTGACCATAAACACATACAAAAACAGGTCAGGACCGTTACATGTACAGAATAAAAAATATTCCAAAACATCCATCTTGTTTGCAACAATACTGCAAAAAATGTGGCAAAGCAATAAACTTTTTGTCCTGAATACAAAGTGTTATGTTTGGGTCAAATCCAGTACAACACATTACTGAGTACCACTCTCCATATTTTCAAGCATAGTGTTAGCTGCATCATGCTATGGGTATGCTTGTATTCGTTAAGGACTGGGGAGTTTTTCAGGATAAAAAATAAACAGAATGGAGCTAAGAACAAATCCTAGAGCAAAACCTGGTTCAGCCTGCTTTCCACCAGACACTGGGAGATGAGATCACCTTTCAGCAGGACAATAACCTAAAACAGAAGGCCAAACCTACAGTACACTGGAGTTGCTTACCGAGAAGACAGTGAATGTTCCTGGGTGGCTGAGTTACAGTTTTGACTTATATCTGATTGAAAATCTATGGCAAGACTTGAAAATGGTTGTCTAGCAATGATCAACAACCAATTTGACAGAGCTTGAAGAATTTTGAAAAGAATCATGGGCAAATAATGCACATTCCAGGGAAGCAAAGCTCTTAGAGACTTATCCATAAGACTCACAGCTGTAATCGCTGCCAAAAGGTATTCTAACATGTGTTGACTCAGGGGTGTATAAGTGAGATATTTCTGTATTTAATTTGCAATAAATTTGGAAACATTTCAAAAAACATGTTTTAACTGTGTTATTGTTGGGTAATGTGTGTAGATGGGTGAGAAAATATATTCAAAATATATTCAATCCATTTTGAATTCAGTCTGTAACACAACAAAATGTTGAATAAGTCAAAGGGTATGAATACTTTCTGAAGGCACTCTGGCTGTGTCTCTTGTCATTAACCCTCCTGCTGTGTTCCGGTCGAATTGGACTGATTTACAAGTTCTTTCTCTGAAAAATGTAGTTAATGTAATCTGATTGTCATAAGGTTCCATGACTTTGTCCACACAGGGTATCTGAACACACAAAATACATTTAGATGACTTTCATTACATTTTGGGTGTTTTATTTAAAATTACCGGTAAAATTACCGGTCATTAGAAATGAATGGGTGAGTCTACAATTAGTGTATAAAATTGAGTTCAGGCTCATGCCCATTCATCAGACGGACACACTTCCTCTCCCAGACCCCCACATGCATGTGTGTTTGAGCACACAGACACACACACACCTCACTCCCCTTCTTGGCTTCCATGGCAACCCCCACGGGAACCTTTCCCAATATAATTTTTCCCCCAATGGGAACCACACCTGTTGACATTCTCACAAACAATTGCAACTGTTTCAATAATATATAGAACTTTTCTCACAGCTCTGGTATATAACGTTTTTTTTAGTTCTTGCTCACAATTCATTCTGTGGCTGTAAAGGCAGTCATTGTTGTTCTCCCCCTTAGACGAGGAGGAGCATGGATAGGACCAAGATGCGGATTGAGGGAAATAAGCCATCTTTTAATGAAAAACAGCAAACAAGACACTACAAACTACAAAACAACAAACGTGACTAACCTTCAACTGTCCTGTGAGGACACAGGAACAAACACCCACAAAACACCAGTGAAACCCTGGCTGCCTTTGTATGACTCTCAATTAGAGACAAACAATACACACCTGTCTCTAATTGAGAATCATACCAGGCCGAACACAAAACCCCACATAGAAATACAAACATAGACAAACCCACCCAACTCACGCCCTGACCAACTAAAATGAATACAAAACAAAGGAAAACAGGTCAGGAACGTGACAGAACCCCCCCCTTAAGGTGCGAACTCCGGGCGCACCAGCACAAAGTCTAGGGGAGGGTCTGGGTGGGCGTCTGTCCACGGTGGCGGCTCTGGCGGTGGACGAGGTCCCCACCCCACCATAATCAATCCCCGCTTCTTTATCCCCCTCCCAATGACCACCCTCCCACTAACCCCACCTAAATGAAGGGGCAGCACCGGGATAAGGGGCAGCACCGGGACAAGGGGCAGCACCGGGACAAGGGGCAGCACCGGGACAAGGGGCAGCACCGGGACAAGGGGCAGCACCGGGACAAGGGGCAGCACCGGGACAAGGGGCAGCACCGGGACAAGGGGCAGCACCGGGACAAGGGGCAGCACCGGGACAAGGGGCAGCACCGGGACAAGGGGCAGCACCGGGACAAGGGGCAGCACCGGGACAAGGGGCGGCAGGTCCTGGCTGAGGGACTCCGGCAGGTCCTGGCTGAGGGACTCCGGCAGGTCCGGGCTGAGTGGCAGCTCCGGACTGTAGGGCAGCTCCGGACTGTAGGGCAGCTCCGGACTGTAGGGCAGCTCCGGACTGTAGGGCAGCTCCGGACTGTAGGGCAGCTCCTGACTGGCGGGCAGCTCCTGACTGGCGGGCGTCTCTGGCAACTCCTGACTGGCGGGCGTCTCTGGCAGCTCCTGACTGGCGGGCGTCTCTGGCAGCTCCTGACTGGCGGGCGTCTCTGGCAGCTCCTGACTGGCGGGCGTCTCTGGCGGCTCCTGACTGGCGGGCGTCTCTGGCGGCTCCTGACTGGCGGGCGTCTCTGGCGGCTCCTGACTGACGGACGGCTCTAGCGGCTCCTGACTGACGGACGGCTCTACTGGCTCGGGACAGACGGGCGGCTCTAATGGCTCGTGGCAGACGGCTGACTCAGATGGCGCTGGGCAGACAGATGGCTCAGACGGCGCTGGGCAGACAGATGGCTCAGACGGCGCTGGGCAGACAGATGGCTCAGACGGCGCTGGGCAGACAGATGGCTCAGACGGCGCTGGGCAGACAGATGGCTCAGACGGCGCTGGGCAGACAGATGGCTCAGACGGCGCTGGGCAGACAGATGGCTCAGACGGAGCTGGGCAGACGGGCCGTTCAGGCACCGCTGGGCAGACGGCAGACTCTGGCCGGCTGAGACGCACTATAGGCCTGGTGCGTGGTACCGGAACCGGAGGTACCGGGCTGAGGGCACGCACCTCAGGGCGAGTGCGGGGAACAGGAACAGGGCACACTGGACTCTCGTGGCGCACTCTAGGCCTGGTGCGTGGTACCGGAACTGGAGGTACCGGGCTGAGGGCACGCACCTCAGGGCGAGTGCGGGGAGAAGGAACAGTGCGTCCAGGGCTCTGTAGACGCACAGGAGGCTTGGTGCGTGGTGCCGGAACTGGAGGCACCGGGCTGGAGACACGCACCATAGGGAGAGTACGTGGAAGAGGAACAGGGCTCTGGAGATGCACTGGAAGCCTGGTGCGTGGTGTAGGCACTGGTGGTACTGAGCTGGGGTGGGAAGGTGGCGCCGGATATACCGGACCGTGAAGGAGGACACGTGCTCTTGAGCACCGAGCCTCCCCAACCTTACCAGGTTGAATGGACCCCGTAGCCCTGCCAGTGCGGCGAGGTGGAATAGCCCGCACTGGGCTATGCAGGCGAACCGGGGACACCACCTGTAAGGCTGGTGCCATGTACACCGGCCCGAGGAGACGTACTGGAGACCAGATACGTTGGGCCGGCTTCATGGCACTCGGCTCGATGCCCAACCTAGCCCTCCCAGTGCGGCAAGGTGGAATAGCCCGCACTGGGCTAAGCACGCGTACTGGGGACACCGTGCGCTTTACCGCATAACACGGTGTCTGACCAGTACGACGCCCTCTTACTCCACGGCAAGCCCGGGGAGTTGGCTCAGGTATCCAACCCGGCTTCGCCACACTCCCCTTTAGCCCCCCCCCAAGAAATTTTTGGGTGAGCCTCTCGGGCTTCCGTGCTAGCCGCGTACCCTCATACCTGCGCTCCTGGGCTGTGGCTGCCTTCTTCTCCTCCCGAGAGCGGCGATTCTCTCCCACCTTAGCCCAGGGTCCTTCTCCATTGAAAATTTGCTCCCAACTCCATTCCTCTTCTCTCCATTGCTTTAGTTCTTTCTCTCTCTCCTCAATCCGCTTGGTCCTGTTGTGGTGGGTGTTTCTGTAAAGGCAGTCATTGTTGTTCTCCCCCTTAGACGAGGAGGAGCATGGATAGGACCAAGATGCGGATTGAGGGAAATAAGCCATCTTTTAATGAAAAACAGCAAACAAGACACTACAAACTACAAAACAACAAACGTGACTAACCTTCAACTGTCCTGTGAGGACACAGGAACAAACACCCACAAAACACCAGTGAAACCCTGGCTGCCTTTGTATGACTCTCAATTAGAGACAAACAATACACACCTGTCTCTAATTGAGAATCATACCAGGCCGAACACAAAACCCCACATAGAAATACAAACATAGACAAACCCACCCAACTCACGCCCTGACCAACTAAAATGAATACAAAACAAAGGAAAACAGGTCAGGAACGTGACAGTGGCAGCACAATGACCAAATTATATACTGTATTTGAGGCTATTGATCATATCTTTGATCATGACACTGGTGAGGAGGAGAGTCCTTGTTAAACTTTGACACAAAGTAGTCTGTGATAAATAGCACAATATATTTAATCTGAGTATTTGTTATAGTCAAAATCATCCATGCATTATGCATACTTATCCAGACTTTTTTTTACTCAAAAACGAATTGTATGAGTTCAGGTCAATGAGGCCTACAGGCCATGAAATAACAAATAGAAGTTCAAAACGTGTAATGTTCGCAATAACTTTAGTTGATAAAAAGATCTAACACAACATTAGGTGATAATATATGTATTATTATGGATTTATAATCAGCTATAATGGGGTGGTCATTTTGGACCAGGAACACAAAATTAATTAACATGAAACGTACACAACAGGGTTAAGAGGACAGACAGGCTCAGTAACGAGGTGGGATTCCTCAGTAAAGGCCCAGCCACCCAACACTTCACATGACAATCTCTGGAAACAGGCTCTAGCTGGAAGAGCTCACCTCAACTGTCCACTTTTTGGTGTTTAACAGTCCATATAAACCACCTGCCAAAACACCATTAGTGTTTGAAACCCAGAGTAGAGTGATAGAAAGTGGATATTGCATTCTCTCAAAGCAAGAGTGATTCCCAGAAGCAGTGTTTGTGTGTGAAGCATGTGTGTGACCTTTGCCCAGTGACCTCTGTGACCTGGTGGAGTCTGAGCTCTCTGGGTGTATATCTTCTGCGGTGTCTCTGTATCTTGGTTTAAGGAGGGTTATCTGCTGTGCTAAACCCAACACTCCTCTACATACACTTCTGATAACAGGATGTAGTACCCTTTTTGGGCTTGTTAGGGACTTGATACTCTTAAGCTTTCTGCCCATATAAGACATGTCTATGTCCTGGAAAGTTTGCTGTTATTTACAACTGTCATGCTAATCACATTAGCGCATGTTAGCTCAACCGTCCCGGTATAGGGACACCGATCCTGTAGATTAAGGGAGATTGATGTCAAGTCATTCATCTCAGTCAATATGTTTATTGTTAAATTCAGTTACAGTATTTATAGTTTGGGAAAGTAGTCTGACAACCACAACAGCAGGACTAAGGCTATGGGTACCCAGAAAAATATCCTCCAGAGAGATGTCCTATCCCTGTATGTGATCTTTGATATGGGCAGATAAGACAGTATCTCCCAGACACAACCAGATTGTTTGTTTGGATTCTCTGACACTGTGCTTTGGGCTGAACTAATTTCTCTTGGACTGCCACCACATCATCCTCTGACCCTAGCCTCTAAATATACTCCTAGCCCAATAACCTCATGGACAAATAGCCAGATAGGAATGTCAAATATGGAATCCAACATAGAGACATTAATGCAACATTAATGAAAATAAGAATCATCCATAACGACTGGATGATCTTAATCATTCCCTAATGATTTATTACATCAACACTCTCAATGAACATCTCAGTAGACAACCATGCTGTTATGAGAATGGCTTAGTGTGGGTACATCTAATCTACAACACATTTTGGAGCTCAGTGAAATCTTTCATTCTAACGAGACATAATTCTAACAAGATATTCATACTTAAAACTTCCTCTGTGTTTCCATTAAAAGCGATGCTTCTAAGATTTTGTATAATTTCAGCCAGTAGTTTTGAAAGTAGCGCTCACGAGCCAAAATGGGTCCCCGAAAATGGTGTACTATGTCATCCATTTCATATAATGTATATTTTGGGGGTAGGATATGTTACAAATTCCAATTTGTACAATATGTTACAAATTTGTAAGTGCCGGCCTGCATCTTTAAAGACACCCACAACAATACAAAAAAATACAGGCAGCCAGACATGAGTGTTGACTAGCTGACTGGTGGCAATACAGGCAGCTGCTTCCTTTGTGTTGATCATACTCCTCTTAGCCTCATTCAATTTGGCTGATTTTGCTCTCTCTCTCTCTCTCTCTCTCTCTCTCTCTCTCTCTCTCTCTCTCTCTCTCTCTCTCTCTCTCATAGAGAAGTGGACCATAGTATTTTATATCCTCTAGTATTTTATATCCTCTGGGAAGCATGGGCTTTGTAGTTAGTAGAGAGCAACAGAGAAAAACGTGCAATATGATAGGGGTTCTAATAAATTCCAATCCACAATTTATTTTGAGGGCCTTGATTGTATAATGAAATCAACTTGTTAAACTCCAGTGGCAGGTTCATTAGAAAATCTCTCGGCTATTTGTATATTTGTATTACTGAATGAGCTTGGCACCAAAAGGACATCATCGTCAGTTTAATTCTAAGTTGGCCCAGAGAGTATTGAGATCAGCTCTGCTTAAAACCGCTGGGTGGCTTTTACATGTTACTAATACATGCCTTTGAATGGTTCCTGCATGTGGATACGTCTTAATCAAGTTATGTCTGTATCCTATTTCCATCACTTTCAACTTGCCATTATCAATCCATATTCAATGAGAAGTCAAGCTTCACAATATCGGTCTAGTCAAAGAAATTAGGAAACTTCAAATATGTTAGTGCCAAATGCATATTGCTACAGTTGCCACAGATTTGAGATATTGAGATATTCTAAGACATAGAAAATATTAATTAGCGATGTGACAATATTATTTCATCCCATATGCGTTCAGGCTCGAAATAGTTGTTTTGAAGACTTTGGAAAGAATATCACCACAATTACCCCACTTCTAGCCTTTCCAAATAAAAGAAACCCACTTTTCATATCTGTCCTTGAGAACTCTGACGGGAGAAGAACGAGCAGTGTGTGGGATGGGGGAGGGGCAGCGTTTTCTCCCTACAGACACATCTCAACAGGCCTCCAGCTGAATTGAGTTTGATTACAGTGCTGCTTCCTCTGATTTTGTCAACTTAAAACTGTAATCCTTAATTGAAACAATAATAGAGTGGACACCCTGCCTGTGTTTTAGTGAATAGCTGAGGGATGGGCCTGGAGAAATGTAAGGTATCCATTATATCAAAATTATAGTTCACTTTGTTTACATATATTGTTTACATATATTTGGGGTTCTGATGTGGTGGGACAGTTAAACTAAGCGCATGAGGCATTTATAAGTTATATTCTTCAAGAGTCAATTAGTATATATAATTCATGTATAAGTCCAAAAAATGTATGTAGCAACTAAGGATTCTAGCTTTAATTACAAGCCAAAAACAATCCTCCCATGCAGGCAGGCACATAATACAGCAACCCATTAAAGTAGTATGGGCCACACTCACCACAAACACACCACGCTCCCTGGCATGGTAACCCTGCCGTGTTGTTTTATTTTTTTTGAATTTCCTGTTCACTACCACAGACGCTAATTACTCACGAGATAGAGCAATAACCACTCTTCCCCCCGTCTCTTTTGTGAGAGAAGGTTTCCCAGGCAACCTCAAGCCCCAAGTCCACTTACATGTGTACCCTACTGTCTTATGTTGATTTTGAGGATTTGAATCCTTTTAGAAAAAGGACAGAACTACATCCTCTTCAGAGCCGTCACTATGGGAACAGCAGGTATGATGTACACAAGGCACCTCGAATTTGGAGAGGGGATTTTGTGCTTTTGATATTTCAAGCATGGCAATTTAAACTGGACAACAAAATGCACTCATGCCAAAGGAAGGATATAGTTCATAAAATAATGCCACCTCTACAAAGGAAAGAGTCTTATACATTTCTACACACACACACACACACACACACACACACACACACACACACACACACACACACACACACACACACACACACACACACACACACACACACACACACACACACACACACACACACACACACACACACACACACACACACACACACACACACACAAAGACCAGAGCATGAAAGCACAGCACCGGATGGTCCCCGTTAAGCTATTTGATCATGATCTGCTGTCGAGGCTTGTGTGTCAATTACAGTCATTAGATCCCAGCGTTACTACAGCTATCAAATGTTGGCTCATAACAGACCACAGCACAGTCTCTAGCTGAAACTCTAAAGTCATAAAACTGGAATAAAATCCAATTCATTCGGATATGAATTCATAAAGAGCATCAATCAGACCATCAGTGAGACCAGGAATGGGAACTGATGCCTGGAGACGATAGCTGATCGGAATGCTCAATCTCCTGTGTTCGGACAGCTAATCTTATTTCCCCACAAACTCACTCCTCTTGTGTCTCGGGGGACAGATTGGCACAGTACTATTGTACATTAGGATGGATAGACAGAGGGCTTGCAACCAAAAAGGCTATTTGTATGGCTATAGGAAATGAGGAGACATCAAGGCTAGCGCTCCATGTAGGCATTTCAACGAGACAAATACAGGTGAAACAGTGATGCCCTACATCCTGCTGTTCCTAGGCTGACAATACGGTAAATGGGTCAAAGGGGTTGAAGCCATTTCCTTGGATTTAACAACTGAACAGCCAATCAACAATAAATTAAATAGAAATCTATATCCAGAAGGAAATATTCTGTCTAGCCCCGCAAAAGATGCAAACTCATTAGATGAACAAACTCAAGAGCAAACAAAACAGCATTTTTAGAAAGCAAAATGTGTTACTGGCTGGAAGCAAATGTTGGATTAAAAACAAGACAGCGTAAGAATGCAATAAGAGTGTGTCTTTCTCTCTATCTCGTCGTAATTTGCAAACAGACCGAAACCTTCAGTAGTTTCTTATCAACCGACTGACAGACCTGGTTCTCCTGTCTGGTAGTAATGCAGACTTCATAGTGCATGTGTGACATGGTGAGATTGGACCCAGGTGCAGGGAACAGATCAGACGAGGAATCAGCAGTTAAGGATAATACTTCACTGAGAAATGGTAATGGAAGGATCACAGTAACACTGGGAAAAACAAACATTATGTCTCGAAAACTCACTCAGGAGACAAATGCAACCAGCACATAAATCAAGCTTCAGCAAAGAACAACAGAAAACACACCATTTTTAACAGGGAAATCATAATAAGTAAATAGGACACACCTGAGTGTTGTTAATGACTCTAGGATGGTCTCTGCCGCCCTCTGGTGACAGGTGGAACCATGACAGTATCTTCCCTTCTAGGAGCGGATTCAGCCGCAGAGCCAGGGCAACCACCACATAGTTGGTTGAAGTTCCGAACGAGTCCCGGGTCCAGGATGTACTGGGCAGGCACCCACGCCCGCTCCTCGGGTCTGTAGCCCTCTCAGGCCACCAGGTATTGCCTCCAACAGACACTGGACAGTGTAGGTCGGGCGACCATCGACAACTCGAGGGGGCAGGTGTGGGGGGAGAGAAGGGACTGGTCCTTACCAGCTTGAGACGAGAGGCATGGAAGGATGGACAAACCCTCATATACCTGGGAAGCTGGAGATGATAGGTGACCGGGTTGATGCGAATCAGGATCTTGAATGGGCTTATGTAGCGTGGAGCGAGCTTCCACGAGTCCACCTTAAGGGAAGATCACGGGTGGACAGCCACACTTGTTGACCCAGTCAGAGGAGCCGAAAAGGCCTTCGGTGCCGGTTTGCCTGGTGTTGGTGTCGGGCAGATGAGAGGAGCAAGGAGGATGAACGCCTCGGCTGATGGCACCCCCGCTTCGGCCTCTTGATCAGGAAACAGGGGAGGGGGCGTACCCGAACTGACACTCAAACGGCGACCGGCAGTGGGATGTGAGCATACTCCGTCCAGATAAGGAACTTGCTCCAGTTGCTGGCATGTGTGGAGACGAAACAGCGGAGGAACTTCTCCAGCTCCTGGTTGGCCCGCTCCGTTTGCCCATTCGACTGTGGGTGGAACCCCGAGGAGAGACTCACTACCTCCCCCCACATTGAGCAGGAGGCTTTCGAACACCGAGCGATGAACTGGGGCCCACAATCCGAAATAATGTCCTGGGGAAATCCGTGACGTCTGGTTGATTCTCTGTCCAGCCCAGAAAAAAATTGCAATTTGTGCATAATACTGTAATAGATTGAATATGGTGTTCTGCCTGCTCCTTAATTTGTGCTGCTCCTTAGCAAATTATGCTTACATTGCATAATATTTGTTCAGTTTTTGTTGTTGTTTTTAGAAAGAGTGGCTAGAATATTCTGTCATTTTGCGTTATATCTTAGGACAGTCTTTAACATGCTGCGAACAGCCTGCTGCCCATTCATCTGTGTAACATGTCTGTTCACATGTGCAGTACATGTGTTCAACTCCGGAGATTATATTCTGTGTGTGTGTTGGGAATAGGGGTTCTGCTTCACTTACATTAAGCTCATTATGTAAACCTTCTGTCTCCACACACAGATTCTTTGTTTATCAGAATAAATGTCTGTTTACGCCATGTAGACTTAAATAGGACAGCCGATGACACAAAGGGGAGATTCCACATTTTAAAAAAATATTCAAAAGGCAGAATTCATGTAAAACCCTGTGAAAGACAGCCTGGGGAGGAGAAGGAGGATCTTTCAGAGGATGGGAATCCCTGGCCACGAGTCACATGTTGTCTGACAGAACACGATACCTTCATCCTCTCTCTCTCTCTCTCTCTCTCTCTCCCTCTCCCTCTCCCTCTCCCTCTCTCTCTCTCTCTCTCTCTCTCTCTCTCTCTCTCTCTCTCCAGAAGGCAGAGGAAAAGAAAGGAAAGGCTGCCCTAACAAGCTCAGTCTAGAGAGACTCTCTGACTACCTCCCTGAGGAGGAAAGAGCTATTAAAGACAAAAACTGAAAAAGCCCCGCTATACTGTAATGGCACAAACACTATTCTCTCCATACTGCACTATACAGTATGGCGGCCATCTGGCTTTGTTTGTGTTCCAACAGTACCTATTGCCCCTTTCTTGTCAGGGACATACAGGCCAGGGCTAGATATACTGCACCAAACAGGACCAGGTATGGGTAGATTGACAGAAATCACACAGAGTGATAGAGACCAACAGCCTCAGCAGACAGACATCCACATTTTCTGCATCGTCAACGTTATGAAGCAGGAACCAGCCTCACCAGGCTTTCTCCTCTTCCCCCTGGGAGATGTAGGATTCCTCCTAGCTCTGACAGATGTAGCTACACTGCTGATGAGTGTTTCTGTATCTGTATCTCAGACGAGCAAGAGGAGATTGTCACACTAACTTTTGCATAAACTAAAACCCTTCATGGTTATTCAGAGTGTTTGATGACAAAGTCTGTGGTTTTAAATTTCACAATCTCAGATGAACATCTAATCCACAGGAACACACAGTGACCAATTGCACTTCATCCTTAATTTAAGCATAAACAAGAGGCAAAAACTTGTCCAAGAGCAGAAACAGTCCTCAATCCTCACAAAGTGTGCCTCCTAAGTCATTTATCTCACTAAGCCACAGTGTACGGATATTGGGCAGGTTTGATAGAGTGGTGTGATGCTAATGGCAGCCACGACACAGGCCTCGCGGGGACACTCAGTATTTAAACGAGAGATTTCCTCCATGAACTGCTGTGATGCATCACTACAAGCAGACTCATCGTGAACACCTCTGTAGCCAGACAGGGTCCTCTTCTCACTTTGTATGATTTATCACTAGGTGAGAGAGTCCCACATTTACCAACACAAGCACTCCTATTTATCACAACTATTAGAAGGGTGAGAAACACTTTTTCAAATCGTTTTGGTCCATGGTGAATGCTGCAAGGTGCAATTGTCCAATCAGAGAAAATAACCTGTGGTTAGATTTATGTTATTTGATCCAAAGATTCTGTAGCCCTTTTTCGACAGCTGTTGATATAGTTCTTCCACAACAGGCTTTATACATACATTTAATCTAATTAAGTGATTCATTGGTTCTCTTGTTGCGTCCAGGTTGCTCACCGGACAGCAGCAGCAATGTGATTGTTTAGGTCAGAGAGCAGATGATGTCCTGGTACAGCTAAAGCAGAGAATCTCCCCTCCTGTCCTCTGTCCTATATGAGGACCCGAAGATGACTGTCACCAGCCGGCAGTCCTTCAATGTCCTGACGGTCATCTTCCTCCTGCTGTCCACCGCAGGTCAGTGCGGTTTTATACACCTCTTTGTTATGGTGTGTGTGTGTGTGTGTGTGTGTGTGTGTGTGTGTGTGTGTGTGTGTGTGTGTGTGCGTGCGTGCGTGCGTGCGTGCGTGCGTGCGTGCGTGCGTGTGTGTATGCGTGAAGATGGTATTTTATTGCATTCAATGTATCTTCACTTTCACCTTTTTTAAATGTGTGATTTTGTTACTTGTGTGTTAATTGGGCCCAAAACGGACATTATTCAAGCCATTACATATTTGTACATTCAACATCAACTTCATCCTCAACATTTCAGTAGTTTGTCTTGTCAATTTCAGTGTTTTCAGGTGTGTTGGTTTGTGTCTTGAAAGGTGGTCTATTTGAACAGTGGGAAAAAATGCTTGGAAGAGGTAGACTTGCTATATTTTCTGCAGGAAAAGTTTTTGTTTTAATAACCTTTTAGCATGGTCTGGGTTTTAACCTCTTTAAAAACATTTGTTTTGTAGCCTAATAAATATTTATTGAATTCTGACCATTTTTATCAGTCCAGTTATTATTTGAACCTCTTGATGTGCACAGGGTATGGCCAGCTCCGTCACAGTGTTTGTGTTTAAGTGTGTAGTCTTTTCCCATAGTTGCCTGTGAGTCTGGCAAGCAAGGCTGATGTATGGCTGTCTCAGGAACAGTATTCTGCATGATAAAACATCAATGTTGATTACTGCATTTGTGAAACTCTGTCGGTAACCTACAAACTTTATCTTGTTCTTTTGTTTTTCAGCTCACAGGTTGAGGTTGTAAACGTAACAATAGATCCAAACTGCTTGCTAAAATTGTAAAGGTGTTAATGTAATTAACAACATGGCAACGTTTACCATGATTCCCTAACCAGATCCAGCTGTTTTCCCTCTAATAAGACTGAGACTGCCTTCCCCCTGGTCTGCCTCTCCTCACCCTAACTCTTTAAGTCTTGCATCATTAGAGGACTTTATGGTCCACTTCTGATCCCAAGCTGCTCTGCTTCCTTATTGCCAATTCACTCTGCTATTACCGCTGACCCCTCCTTTATATCCTGTCAATTATGAGATTAGCTATAGGATCAGAATACCAGAGGCGGAGTTAGATGGGAATATTTTTGAATAAATAAAAGCTATCTTTCCAATGTCAGTTTGGGATGGATGTTTGACCTTTTAGAAGTCACTGGTTTGATTTATATATCATCATCACATTTACCTTTATCTTGCAGTATACAGTTACAGGTCTGGCCTGTACAGGTTTGAGAAATTGTCCCTGAAAATGTACATAAATGACATCTATATTTTTCTGTGACATCTGCCAGCTCCTCTTTTCTATCAGTTCAGTACAGTATATGAATTCCTGATTTGAGTGCTGACAAAAATTGTATTTCAGAAGCTTAAGTGGCATATATCTATTTGTGAGAGGTTATTTCACAGATAAACAAGGGTAATGAGATAGAAGACAATGTACTGCTGTGAGTGTGTTTGAGTGCACACACTTTTGTGAGAGTCTGCATACTATTAAACCTCAAGATGAAGTTTTCCTTTTCTCATCAAATACAATCAAATTTCTCTTATTTCCTAGCAAAGATACAAGGTAGAATAAAGAGCCAATTTCTCTGTCTCTCAAATCAATCTCTGACTTTTAACCTCTGGAGTAAGGCTTCATTACAGCTTCCTCACTCCTCATTCTACTTCCCTGTTCAGCATGGACGCAAAAGCTTGACAATTAGAGAGAGTCGGCGGGAAGTCAATTCTAGCTATCCAGCCAGCCAGTCAGTCAGCCATTCAGTCACCCGGCCTAGAGTGAGGCAATAAGCCAAGCTCATTAGATCTGAGTGTTCTCCCCTTTCAAATGACCAATCTGTTCCTGCTTGGACTGCATAGGATTAGATAATACCTTTACCATCAGCAGCAGAAATATATAATTACCCCCCCCCCATCATTAAGAGGAAGATACAAAGACATGATCTTGTTACAGTTCTCGTCCTCTGTCATTGCTAGTGCAGGCAGCACTCATTCCCTAATGCTAGAAGAGCTTTCCCCAGCTATGGTATGGGGGACGCTTTTACCTGTTATTATATTATGTTGT